>NC_090740.1:122914264-122916764 GCF_036898095.1 Palaemon carinicauda | reverse complement strand
TGTCTTTTGTTCCTCTTAAAGGTAGAGTCACACATGCATGTTCTCACCCGGTATGTCCTCCCGTATGCCCATACGCGGCCAAACGTGCGTTTTTAACCACGCCCACACAGGTATTGAATTGTGCCGCACAACGTTGCACCTACGTTGCACCTACGCACGTCAGTATGACGTTAGTACTGCGTTAGTGTGACGTAGTGCGTGAGTGGCAGCCGTTGTGCGTTGTACTTACGTTGTGCATACGTTATGTGGACCTACTGTATGGACATACTTCCAGGTAGTACGTGAAGGGTCACGCAAGCATAACGTCTTTACTAGGTATGGTGACGTAGGTGGTACGTCAAGTGCCGTCAGAGCTACGTCAGAGCTACGTCAGAGCAACGTCAGAGCTACGTCAGACTTTCGTCAGAGGTATATCAGCGCGAGGTTGGTGCCAGGCATGCCTCCTCTATACTCCCAGGTATAAAAAGGGTGCTGGGCGGTACCTGACAGTCATTCACCATCCAACTACTATTTTTAAAATATTTTATTTTTCCTTATTTCCTTTCCGCACTGGGCTATTTTCCCTGTTGGGGCCCCTGGGCTTATAGCATCCTGCTTTTCCAACTAGGGTTGTAGCTTAGCATTTAATAATAATAATAATAATAATAATAATAATAATAACCGAAATCGAATGGTTATTATCGGGATGAAGTTTCACACTTGCTCTGGTTTTACTATATTTGGTAGCTCCTTTGTTTCTTCGTGTTTTTTTTTTCTTTTTTTTTTACTTTTATTAAGAAAATATACAGTTTACAAGTTCATTTTTACAAATACATATTTATATAAACATATAATTTATATTTTGATATTGGTTTTTCTGATGTTTATAATTCATCATTAGCATATACTAACATTAGTCATATTAATATTTACATAACATAAAGACAAGCTGATAATGCAATAAATCAAGATTACTATATTTTATATACTTTAAACTTCAATTATCATTAAGGAATTTCTCACACCAATTTACTCATTTTTATCCAAATTAACATATTCTTTTGTAAAATGTAAAAGACATTTATCCTCTAGTGACTTGAACAATATAAATCTTGTCTTGAATATTCTACTTTTAATAAAGGAGATCATACTTAACTCATCTGCTGAGGGCATTACCTTATGAAGGTACCAGATCCCAATTATAAATTCACTTATTAATAACATTGCTGTGTTTCTTCGTGTTTTAGGGTTTTTTTTTATGCATGTTTAGGCCAGCCGTACGGCTCTCTCTGTCACACTGAAGCCACGTTGCCGCGCCGCTGCCTTAACGCTACCTGGCGGTGGTGTGGGTTGGCGTGTTTGGCGGGGAAACAGCCACAATACGTGAAGATGGCGTTGGGCTTCCTTAGCACTGACGTTATACATTACGTATGTTCACGTATGTTCCGGTTGCCCCTAGGTTGGCCTCCCGTGCGCCCAACGTATAGTCAAGTACAATCACGGATACGTGACGACCCACGTATATTGTGAGCTGCCCACAATATACGTGGCCCTCACCGTACCGCCAGGTATCCACGAGGTACCGTTCATACGGCAAGGTACGTCCTAGGTTGCTGGGACGTTTCCACAATTACTACGTTGCACGAACCAGCGAACTGCGTTGTATTGACGTTATACGTGCACTTTTTGATACGTGATAATACGGCTGGCCTAAACATGCATGTGTGACTGGACCTTTATGGTGTTTTCTACCGTATTTATTGTTTCTTCAGAGGAATTCATTTCTGGTAAATTGTTATCCGCTAATAAGCTCTTTATAATTGAGGGATAAAATCATCCTTGACGCTGCCCCAGTTTCATTGCTATATTTGTTTTTGTTGCAATCTTTCGTGTCATCTTATATATTATTTAAAGGGCTATTTGCATTAGCCTGAGAATTCCAGTATTGATAGCTATTACTTTGGAGTAACTTGTACCGTTGTTTGCAGTGGATATTTCATTCCAATTTGTCTTTATACATTGCATTTAATTCTTAATTGGAACCCGTCTGCCTGGGAAAGGATCATTACTTTCAGCAAACCCATTTAGGGCATGTGGCCAAAAGACGTCCAAAAACATTTATTTATGGGAAAAATGATAATTGGGAAGTAATCAGCAGAGCTAGAGCTACCACAAACACATTTACCCAACATTGCCATTTCTACAACCAGTGCAAAAAGTACCTTTTCTTACCAACTTGCGGAAAAAATAACTTATGAGGTAAGAAATCAGCTGTTATTGTTAAAGAACAACGGAAACAAATTGGATCTACTCCATGAGCATCCGGGTCCAGTAAAACTGTTTTAATTTCACTGGACCGAAAAGCTAGACTATTTAGTCTAGCCTCAAGAAAACATCGAAAATAGAATTAGCAGAACCATCCAAAACTATAAACAAACTAAAATCCCAAGATATTTGTATACACAATCAAAGCAAATCTAAGAAAACACTGAAGAGGCATCAAATTGATGAAAAGAAGACT
>NC_090740.1:122849264-122909264 GCF_036898095.1 Palaemon carinicauda | reverse complement strand
TTCCAACAATCCATTTTGAGTTGATGTGTTTGCCAATATCTTGCCACCCAAAAAGGTACACAGAGCAACGACTTTTTAAAAGCCAATATCGTACCTTGTTACATATTGTTGCTACAAGATTCAATAAGACATTTTAAAATGACCTAGCTTCAGATATTAACATTTTCATCCCTTGATCGTTTATAAGTGTATCTGTTCTTCATTGTGGAGATAACAGTTAGTTATGCTTATTCTTCATTACATGAACATATATTAACTGTAAACCGTATTTCCCACTATACCTAAATCAATCGATCAATCAATCAATTAATCTGTCTGTCTGTCTGTCAGTCAGTCAGTCTGTCTGTCTGTCTGTTTAAATTAATAAATTTCAAGGTAATAACGTAATACTTGAATCCAGTTGGATTACATTAAAATTGCGACAAAGAAGTGACGCACATAAGCTGTTACTAAAGATACTAATGTGAATAGAACATGGAATTAATTACATGTGCCTTGTTAAACATACTAACTCACTAAATCACATATACTGTATACTACGTGCTGGCATTTTTACTCCATTCAGTTCCAAGACTTAACATACATTTGGTAGTAAAAATAAAATTAAAATTTCCATCACTACAATTCTCCTAAACGTAGATTTTGGACGCCTCTTATCTGCGCAAGTGTGTTGGTGATTGACATCAGCTCGCGAATGCATTGAAAGGCAATGGCGTTTGACAAGCGATACGCCGAGCCTCAGCCTTACATTATATATATATAAATATATATATATATATATATATATACATATATATATAATATATATATATATAATATATATAATATATATATATAATATATATATATATATATATACAGTATATATATATATATATATATATATATATATATATATATATATATATATATATATATATATATATATACTGTACATATATATATATATATATATATATATATATATATATAAATATATAGTGTATATATATATATATATATATTTACATATACACAGTATATATATATATATATATATATATATATATATATATAAACTGTACATATATATATAAATATATATACTATATATATATATATATATATTTATATATATATATACATATATATATATATATATATATATATATATATATATATATATATATGCATGTGCGTGTGTTTACATTACGGCTATTTTGCAAAATTGGCAATTCTAAAAAATGCCCAGCAATTATGCAAAATGATAAAATTCGTGGTCATATTGGAAAATTACCTAAATACCTTAACATTATGCCAAAGGACCAAGATTTTGGAAACATTACAGAATCACCATTATTAGTTGTTGGTCAGTTTACAAACTGTCGACACAGAAAACAACCAGAAAAAAAAAGGGTAGTTAGGAAGTAGGTTGGCCAGGGCACCAGCCACCCATTGAGATGCTACCATTAGATAGTTATTGGGTCCTATGACTGGTAAGACCGTACTACACTGGATCCCTATCTCAGGTTGCGCCTCATGTTGCCTTTGCTTACACATACACCGAATAGTCTGGCCTATTCTTTCCAATTCTCCTCTGTCCTCATACAGCTGGCAACCTTTTTTAGCTCAAGGGGTTAACTACTGCATTTTAAGTGTTCCATAGGTACTTTCCTCCTGGTACGGGTAGAAGACACTTAAGCTTTGTTCTCTTGTCTGGTCTTCAGCTGCTGATTCTCATCTTAATTTGTTGGACAGGAACTTACGGCCTATTAAATTTCTTATTCCTGATCTAGATATTAATCTCTGGCATCGCCGTTCAATTAGTTCATTGTGCATGTTGCATAAGATTTTTTATAATTCTGACCATCCTTTACATTCAGATCTTGCCGGCCAGTTCCATCCAGTTCGTAATACTAGGCGTGTAGTTAATTCTAGTAGTCAGGCCTTCTCCAACATGAGGCTCAATACTACATAGTACTCTAGAAGTTTTATTCCAGCTGTGACCAAATTATCGAATGATCTTCCTAATCGGGTAGTTGATTCAGTAGAACATCAAAACTTCAAACTTGCAGGAAATGATTTTATGTTGAACAGGCTGACATAAGTCTTTTTATAGTTTATATATGAAATATCTATTTTAATGTTGTTAGTGTTTTTAAAATATTTTATTTGAACTGTTCATTACTTCTTATATCATTTATTTCCTTATTCCCTTTCCTCATTGGGCTATTTTTCCATATTGGAGCCCTTGGGCTTATAGCATCTTGCTTTTCCAACTAGGGTTGTTGCTTTGCTAATAATAATAATAATAATAATAATAATAATAATAATAATAAACTTTTCTACGAGGACACTGCACCTTATTTCCTTTCCTCATTGGGCTATTTTTCCCTGTTGGAGCCCTTGGGCTTATAGCATCTTGCTTTTCCAACTAGGGTTGTTGCTTAGCTAATAATAATAATAATAATAATAATAATAATAATAATAATAAACGTTTCTACGAGGACACTGCAAAATAAATCCAATGATCTCTAGTATTGGGTAGTGCCAAAGCCCCTGTACCATGGCCTTCCACTGTCTTGGATTGGCGTACTCTGACTTGAGGATGAGCTCGGGCACACTACTCTATCTCATTTGTCTTCCTCTTGTTATTTGAAGTTTTAATAGTTCATAGAGTATATGGAAGATCTAATTTAATGTTACTATTCCTATATTTAATTTATAATGCTTACTACTTCTCTTGTAGTTTATTTATTTCCTTCTTTCCTTTCCTCACTGACCCACTTTTCCCTATTGAGCTAAATAGAAAGACAGCTAGGATTTCATCAACCAAGAGACCATTCAGGATTTACAAGTGGGTATTCAACAACGACCACATTCAGTAATTAACCCGCCAATGACAAAAATTTTCAGAGTATGACAATCCATATGGCATTACTAGACTATGATAAAGCTTATGATTCTGTCAAAACTTCAGCAGTAATGAAAGCCCTTCAAAGACAAGGAATAGATGAATCTTAAGTTAGAACACTTAAAAATATCTATACAGGAAGTACAGCCATACTAAAACTACATATCGTGAGGAAATTTAGATTGCGAAAGGAGCTGCAGGCTGACCCCATTCTTCATAAATCACGGTATGCCTCGAAGCAGCTTTTGAAAAAATAGATTTGAACAATGTAGGAATCAACAAGAATTGGGAATACCTAAGCAACTTGAGATTTACAGATGTTTAGTGAATCATATGTGGAATTAGGAAAGATAATAGTAGAATTAAATAGAGGAAAAATGTAGGACAGAAAATGAATATGAGTAAAACTTAGATAATATTCGATGAAAATACACATCAAATACAGAATTATGGACAACCCTCTACAGATTCTTAATGAATATACGCACTTTAGACAGTAAGTTTTTACCAAGGACAAGAGACCGAAATTAAAATAGGGAGAAGCGTGGAATTGAGAGGGTTTGGAAAACACATTGAGATTATGAAGAGTAAAACGTCACTTTCGCTAAAAAGAAAAATATTTAATCCCATGGTCCTGCCAGTATTAAATTATGCATTGGAAACTTGTTGTCTTACTAAAGCCTTAGAACATAAGCTACTTAAAACTCAAAGGGCTATGGAAAGAAGAATGAAGGGATTAACACTAAGAGACAGAAAAAGAGCAGCGTGGATACGAGAGCATACTAAGTACAGGATATTCTAACTACACGTAAGAAAAAGAAATGGACATGGGCAAGACACATGATATATATACATACACACGCACACATATATATGAAAATATATACATATATATATATATATATATATATATATATATATATATATAATATATATATATATATATATATATATATATATATATATATATACATATATATATATATTACATATATATATATATATATATATATATATATAAATATATATAAATATATCTGTATATATAAAAATATATGTATATATACATATATATATAATATATATATATATATATATATATATATATAAAAATTATGGATGTGTTTGAAGAGAAAGAGAGAGAGAGATGCTGGTGCAAGCTGGATAGATTTCAAGACAGGAAACTCATATCAGATTTCACGATACTTTTATACAAGAAGAAAACTATAAGGCGCTTATAACAGGAGAGAGAGAGAGAGAGAGAGAGAGAGAGAGAGAGAGAGAGAGAGAGAGAGAGAGAGAGAGAGAGACGGCAGCTCGTGCGATGAAATGGATTTCCAAGGTTGAAAATCTTTTCAGTTTTCACGATGGTGTATCATAAGACAATTTAATATAAGATAATATATAAGACTAGTTACTTTAACAGATAGAGACAGAAAGAGGAAAGATGAGATGGGGAAGCTGATGTAAGGAGATTGATTTCAAAGAAACCTCATTTCACATTTCACTATGCCTTTAAGCAAGGTGGAATATCATCTATGTCTGTTGAACCTTGCAAAGGATGTTACCAAAATCTCAAAAAAATAAAAAAAACTGGTTATTAAATAAATGAAATGACCAGAACCGAATCTGAAGTGATTTGAACCTGTTTTAAAAAAGGAACCACTTCAGTTTATTACAATATTCAGTACAACTTTGGAATCTTTGGAGTTCCAAACTAAAGTACTTGAGTTGGCTTTATATTATTATTATTATTATTATTATTATTATTATTATTATTATTATTATTATTATTACTTGCTAAGCTACAAAGCTAGTTGGAAAAGCAAGATGCTATAAGCCCTGGGGCCCCAACAAGGAAAATAGCCCAGTGAAGAAAGGAAACAATTAAAAATGATATATTTTAAGAACAATGACATTTGAATATATATTTCCTATATAAACTATGAAAACTTGAACAAAACAAGAGGAAGAGAAACGAGATAGAACAGTGTGCCCGAGTGTACCCTCAAGCAAGAGAACTCTAACCCAAGACAGTGGAAGACCATGGCACAGAGGCTATAGCACTGCCCAAGACTAGAGAACAATGGTTTGATTTGGGAGTGTCCTCCTAGAAGAGCTGCTTACCATAGCTAAAAAGTCTCTTCTACCCTTACCAAGAGGAAAGTAGCCACTGAACAGTTACAGTGCAGTAGTTAACCCTTGGGTGAAGAAGAATTGTTTGGTAATCTCAGTGTTGTTAAGTGAATGAGGACAGAGGAGAATCTGTAAAGAATAGGCCAGACTATTCGGTGTATGTGTAGGCAAAGGGAAAGTGAACCGTAACTAGAGAGAAGGATCCAATGCAGTACTGTCTGGCCAGTCAAAGGAGCCCATAACTCTCTAGCGGTAGTATCTCAACGGGTGGCTGGTGCCCTGGCCAACCTACTACCATACAAATGCAATGAGTAAAAAAAAAAAATAAAAGATATTTTATTATAAACAATCCTTTTATTTTCATGGGAAAAATATCCTGTCAAAAAAATTTTTCCCTAGTATGTACAAGTCTTATTTGACGATTTTAAATACGCACGTTATATTTGTAAATCAAATTCTCTCTTGCTTCTACTTATAAATGAAAATATTTCCAGTTTGACTATAAAGTAAATACTGTCTCTACATTCAATGAAGGCTTCTCTCCTTAACTTTAAAAGGGTCCCCTTAAGCCAGGAAATGAAGGCTCGTTTCCCCCTAGACCTCCTCGTTGGAAATCTAGTTACCTTCTCTAGCTCCTGATGTTACTTGCCATTAAGCCATCATTACCCTTGTAATGTCTGTGAATCATCCTTTGCTCAAAGGTCTGTTCCCCATCTTTCTCTCCGCTTAGATTTCATTTCCTCTCTCTCTCTCTCTCTCTCTCTCTCTCTCTCTCTCTCTCTCTCTCTCTCTCTCTCTCTCTCTCTCTCTCTCTCTTTAATTTTTTTCCTCGTTCTTTCTATTTATTATTGAATAATTCTCTCTCTCTCTCTCTCTCTCTCTCTCTCTCTCTCTCTCTCTCTCTCTCTAATTTCTTTCCTTATTATTTTTATTTATTATTGAATAATTCTCTCTCTCTCTCTCTCTCTCTCCTCTCTCTCTCTCTCTCTCTCTCTCTCTCTCTCTCTCTCTCTCTCTCGTAATAAAATTTTCAATTCTCTATCGAAATAAAAATCTTTTACTTAAGCAAATATTTCAAATATTGAATTTTCTTTAGAAAACTGTGGATATTACATTAACACGTTAAGAGAAATTAACCGTCGAGTTTGAGAGTTTAATTCTTAATTATATATTCAAGCCCCAGACATTTAATTCCTTAAAGTTCAATTTCAATACAAATAAATTGGAATATTACAGACGGAATAAGTAAACCAAGTAACTTTGTCGGCTGAAACTTATTCAATTGTTCGGAGCCCAGGTGAGGGAAATATAAAGCTATGAAAAATATATTGAAAATAATAGGGGTTTGGTGCACATCTTATGTAGCTTGTGATATAAAATATGTAATGTCTTTTTCATGGAAATAACTGATCTAATAAAATTCCACTAGGAATATCTCCACTTGTGTTATGAAATATCTAATGTTTTTTTTATGGCAATAAATGATCTAATAACATTCTACAAGGAATATCTCCACTTGTATTATAAAATATGTAATGTTTTTTTATGGAAATAACTGATCCCATTTTGCAATAACATTCCACTAGGAATATCTCCACTTGTGTTATAAAATATGTAATGTTTTTTTTTTTATGGAAATAACTGATCCCATTTTGCAATAACATTCCACTAGGAATATCTCCACCTGTGTTATAAAATATGTAATGTTTTTTTATGAAAATAACTGATCCCATTTTGCAATAACATTCCACTAGGTATATCTCCATACTAAATTGTGAGGGTAGCTCATGGTATTTAAATTTTATATTCATTAAGCTTAACATAGATTCCATTGAAATTTCACTAGGTTCATGAAGACCTCAGTATTTTCAATATTAATTTCAAACTTCTCATATAACTGTATAATAAAAAAAAAAAATCTTCATTGTATAACTGTTCATCCCCATTCGTCTTCCTTTGTTTTGTAAAACTTTCTCAATGAAAATACTACCACACATCTTATCTGTTACTGTAAGTAAAGTTACCGTTAACATTTTTTAAAAAACTACAATTATTCATCTCACTGACTTCTTTGTAAACTTACACTGCCACCTGCACAAAGGTATCTTCCCTTTCTCCAACCTCCTGATTGCCCTAATTATATTCTAGACACTTACACAAGTTTTCAAACTTGCATTATCCCTCCCACTACTACATCACACTGCATTGTCTAACTTCTACCTTCATAAATATTCAAAAATAAAACCATGAAGTTTAGCTCGCACTATTTGCAAGTGTTCCTTAAACCCCATTACGTTATGTTTAATAATTTGTTTAACAAAGTGAAATAATTTTCCTAATAAAAGCAGAAATAGAAAACAATGATCAACATCGTTTCCATATCTAACTTTATCCTTCATTAGTATTATTTTCAAGAATCTATTAATATTTCATTGTTTATACAGTATAATAAATATCTACGCAATTTTTCTCTAAAATAAAACAAAAATATGACAAGTTCCTTAATCAAAACTATTTTTTCAACTGCTTTTGAGTCTATTCAGTTGTAGAATACCTCTGGTTTCAAATGAGGCATTTTAATTATTTTAACGAGACACAAGATATTATCAATGTAACATGAAAATATTTATTAAACTGTCAGACTAGCGACGGTATTGGAACATCAATATTTTTATATTTCGTGATGTTAGCATTTTAAATTTTTATTTGTTACGGACTATATTGTTCATGAGAGATTAGTTTACTAAACTTTCAAGTGGGCTAGAAAAGTTGGAAGACCTACATGGCTGAGGACTATGAAGCGTGAAGTGCGATATGAAAAATGGAGAAGTATTGATTTAAAAGGTAAAGATAGAGACGACTGTCGAAATCTAACCAAGGCCCTTTGCTTCACCAAACTTTCAACTGGGCTCCACAGGGCAAAAGAAGAGTTGGAAGACCCAGGCCTACGTGGCTGAAGATTATAAAGTGTGAAGTACGAGATGAAGAATGGATAGGTATTGATTTAAAACCTCAATATAGAAACGACTGGCGAAATCTAACCGAGGACCTTTACGTCAATAGGCGTAGGAACAAATGATGATGATGATGATGATGATATTGTTGATGAATGTTCAACTATTGATATTGTTCATGAATGTTCAACTATTGATATTGCTCATGAATGTTCAACTATTAATATTGTTCATGAATGTTCAACTATTGATATTGTTCATGAATGTTCAACTATTGAAAGTTAAAGGAGCATTAAATCCCCTTCTTTTTACTTTTAGTTTTGTTGTTTAAGGTCAACCTTGACGGAAGTGCCATTTTCAAGAGCACCACTTTGATTCAAGCGAGAATGTTATCGATAATAGGCCATAACATTCTTCATTGGGTCATTTTCCGCGAAATATCTAGAGAATTTATGGATTACGAACACCATCCTTCAACGCCCACAGGATCGCCTAATCTCCCACAACAATACTTTTTCTTCTTTCTCATTACAAAATGCTCTCTCTCTCTCTCTCTCTCTCTCTCTCTCTCTCTCTCTCTCTCTCTCTCTCTCTCTCTCTCTCTCTGCGGATGGACTAGTCTTTGAGACATCCAAAATCCTTGTAACTCTCTCTCTCTCTCTCTCTCTCTCTCTCTCTCTCTCTCTCTCTCTCTCTCTCTCTCTCTCTGCGGATGGACTAGTTTTTGAGATATCCAAAATCCTTGCAACTCTCTCTCTCTCTCTCTCTCTCCTCTCTCTCTCTCTCTCTCTCTCTCTCCTCTCTCTCCTCTCTCTCTCTCAGCGGATAGATTAGGTCTTTGAGACATCCAAAATACTCAAAATACTCGTAACACTCTCTCTCTCTCTCTCTCTCTCTCTCTCTCTCTCTCTCTCTCTCTCTCTCTCTCTCTCTCTCTCTCTCTCTCTCCACGGATAGACAAAAAGTCTTTGAAACATCCAAAATCCTTGCAACTCTCTCTCTCTCTCTCTCTCTCTCTCTCTCTCTCTCTCTCTCTCTCTCTCTCTCTCTCTCTCTGCGAAGACTAAAAAGTCTTTGAAACATCCAAAATCCTTGTAACTCTCCTCTCTCTCTCTCTCTCTCTCCTCTCTCTCCTCCTCTCTCTCTCTCTCTCTCTCTCTCTCTCTCTCTCACGAACGAATGCGAGTACATTAATGTTTACGAGGATGTCAGGTATTCTTATAAGTCGGTATCAAAAGAAGCCAGCCAAGATAAGACATCGGAGGGATTAGAACATAAAAGAAGCGGAGGCTGTAATGGACGACACAAAGAGGAGGGTCGAAATTTCACACAGCATTGATATCGCAGGGTGAACTTTCAAAACATATTATAAGATATATTCTAACAGTACTATATATATATATATATATATATATATATATATATATATATATATTATATATATATATATATATGTGTGTGGTGTTATATATATATATATATATATATATATATATATATATATGTATATATATATATATATATATATATATATATATATATATATATAAGTTTCTGTTTAGAAAACAATCTTGTCATTGGAAGTACTCTTTTTCAACACAAGAACATCCACAAGTATACACGGACTTCCCCATGTGGCAATTACAAAAATCAAATAGATCACATTGCCATTAGTAGAGAGAGAAGGAGGACTCTGAGAAATGTAAGAAGTTTTATGCAGATACTGGTAGTGATCAACAGCTCGTCATTGCCACCCTGAAATCAAAACTGAAAGCACCAAACAGAAAAATAGATAGTATACCTAGCTTTGATACAACTAAGCTTCTAGAAGAAGAGCACAGAAGAAAATTTGCACACACACACACACACAGAGAGAGAGAGAGAGAGAGAGAGAGAGAGAGAGAGAGAGAGTAGTCATTCCCTGATGAGATGGGATACAACGGAAGGTTTATTCGGAAACCACATTTTACCATGAATAGTCGAACCAGGGTTGTAGTTGGGAGAGAGAGTGGGTTGAATCTAAGTTTGGCTTTATATTTATTCAAGTATAATCGCTCAACTACTGTAGTACTGAAGAAGAGTGACGAGGACAAAGAATGCAATAAAAATAGGACTCGAAATACGTGTCGCCTCCAAATTATTAAAGGATATACGTTATTTTGAAAACTATTTGAAGCTCAAATTTTCGGTAGAGATGCTGTCTTTGGTTCTTACATGCCAATAAAAAATCTATTCATAATATGTATGTATATGTATATATATATATATATATATATATATATATGTATATATATATATACTGTATATATATATATATATATATTATATATATATATATATATATATATATATTATTATTATTACCATCCAAGCTATAACCCTTGTTGGAAAAGCAAGATGCTACAAGCCCATGGGCTCCAACAGGGAAAAATAGCCCAGTGAGGATAGGAAATAAGGAAATAAATAAATGATGAGAATAAATTAACAATATATCACACATATATATATATATATATATATATATATATATATATATATATATATATAAAACTATCATTCTATAAATATGTATAAATAAAAAAGTAAAAAGTTCGCTTGCTTAAAATCTTAAATCTCCGAAAGTTGTTCACCGATTGCTTTGAAATTTTGACATAACGTTGCATAAGAATACACACGTGTTTTTATTTACCAATTACTGCTTACCACCCCTTCCACAGCCTAATTCAGGGTAGACCCACTCAAACTCCTGCAATCTGGCATTTCGGCTCAACAAATTTTCAACATTTTTTTCAAAATAATCTATATATATATATATATATATATATATATATATATATATATATATATATATATATATATCAATGTCAATGTTCGTTTGTCCAAAATCGGATGAATTTCATTGCAACATAGCTTCTGCAACTTAGTGACATCAAAAGAAGAATTGATTTAAAAGGAATTTCCCTATATTCAAACCAATTACAAGGATCACGATTGGCTGAGTGAACAAGCTATTCATGTAGCCAAGAATAAAGATGCGTATGAACTTAATACCATTCAGTATAACATTCAAAGCGAGGCAGACACAGGAAAGTCTGTTGACGCTGATGTTGAAACATGAAACGGTTAATTATCCAACAGAATTTCTTAATTCGTTCGATTTACCAGGGATGCAACCGCACATTATTGAAAATCGCAGAACCAATTATCCTGTGTACCGCACGTGTTTCATACACGCTCATACACTGTAACAGTTTTGATTTTTAATCTTATCACTCGCTCTTCCCTGCACTGTTAATAGACCAACCTGTGTTATCATGCTAGCAAAATCTTTATCATGTTTGAATTTTTATGACGTTCTTCCTTGCAAGTCGCTGTATAAAACTCGATGATTGTTTAATAAAGATAGTTGCATTTACCTCGCCTCTCAGTTACAACTTAACTGGCCGTTCGCAAACCTGTTGCAAAATGTCAACCAGCCAAATCTTTGCTAAATCGGGAGTAGCAAAATTACTGACCAACGTCGCAGAAGCAACAAAGTTGACAGAAGCTTTCAAAGGTTAAGATGTTCTCATTCCTGGCATTCTTATGATTCCAACGGATAAGCCACTCCAATTCAAGATATTCCAATGCCCAATAATATGGCGTTTGCAATTACCATCAATACACCCAGGCCCAAATCTTGCTGGAATTTTGCTATTTAGATCTAGACATGGATTGCTTTCCATATGGGCAATTGCATGTTTCGAGTTCTAGTCTACAAACCAGACTATCTCTATATCTCCACTGACAATGAAACATCAAAAAATATTGTATACCCACAAGCTTTGAGAAATTAAAACATAAAATTTGCGTTTTCTCTTTTGTTTCTTTTTCATACAACCAGACTGAGCCACAGCAACACATGACTGGGTACGGCTAAAATGTATGTAAGTATATATGTATGTACGTATCTTTCACCAAGTTCTTTCGTATTGTCATACCTCTTCTGGTAAAATGTCTACAGTATGCATAGCATTAGGAGCAAGAATATAAGAGCGCCAACAAAGGTTCTTGAAATATCAAAAGAAAGTTCAGGAGGGGAAGTTGAGGTGGAGCAGACACCTACTTAGAAGGGGAAAAGACCACATAGAGATGGAGATACAAGGTAAAAGAAGAGGAAACAGAGATAGAGGTGGGGGGATTCTGTAGGAGAGCAATAGAGAGAAAAGAGAGATGAATACAGAGTAAGGAGAGAGGAATAAAGAGAAAGGAGACGAATGGAGAAAGAAAGGAGAGAAAGGAGAGAGGAATAGAGAGAACGGAGACGAATAGAGAGAAAGGGGAAAGAATGGAGAGAAAGGAGAGATTAACAGTGAGAAAAGAGAGGAATGGAGAGAAAGGAGAGACGAATAAAGAGAAAGGAGAGACGAATAGAGAGAAAGGAGAGAGAAATAGAGAGAATGGAGAGAGGAATATAAAGTAGAAACGAATAGAGAAAGGAGAGACGAATAGAGAAAGGAGAGACAAATAGAGAGAATGGAGAGAGGAGTACAGAGAAAGGAGAGACGAATAGAGAGAAAGGAGAGAAATAGAGAGAAAGGAGAGACGAATAGAGAGAAAGGAGAGACGAATAGAGAGAAAGGAGAGACGAATAGAGAGAAAGGAGAGACAAATAGAGAGAAAGGAGAGACGAATAGAAAGAAAGGAGAGACGAAAAGAGAGAAAGAACAAACGAATAGAAAGAAAGGAGAGACGAATAGAGAGAAAGGAGAGACAAATAGAGAAAGGAGAGACGAATGGAGAGAAAGGAGAGACAAATAAAGAAACTAGAGACGAATTGAGAGAAAGAAGAGAGAAATAGAGAGAATGGAGAGAGGAATAGATAGTAAAGACAAATAGAAAGAAAGGAAAGAGACATAGAGATGTAAAGTGAAATATAGAGAAAGGAGAGACGAATTGAGAGAAAGGAGAGAGAAATAGAGAGAAAGGAAGGACGAATAGAGAGAAAGGAGAGACGAATAGAGAGAAATGAGAGACGAATAGAGAGAAAGGAGAGACAAATAGGGAGAAAAGAGACAAATAAAGAGAAAGGAGAGACGAATAGAGAGAAAGGAGAGAAAAATAGAGAGAAAGGAGAGAGAAATAGAGAGAATACAGAGAGGAATAGAAAGTAGAGACGAATATAGAGAAAGGAAAGAGGAATAGAGAAAGGAGAGTCGAAAAGAGAGAAATTAGAGTCGAATAGAGAGAATAGAGAGTCGAATAGAGAGAGAGAGAAAAAAAAAGAGTCGAATGGAGAGAAAGGAGAGAGGAATAGAGAGAATGGAGAGATGTAGATGCACTGGAGAAGATTTTCAATTCTCAATCAAATCCCACAACACCAGTTCCTTAGGTTGCAAGATAGACCAAAACTATTACTGATTGTCAATTTTCATTCGTCCATTTATTTTCTAGTGAAAAAAAAAAATGGGTGACATTTAAAAAGTTAATATATATTTCTTAAATACCTAAGGAGGAGGAAGAAGAATGATGACATCTTTCGCATGAAGGTTAGGGAAAGGGAGACAAAGCCAGATCATCATCATCATTATCATTATCATTATCATTATTATTATTAAAGACCAAGCTACAACCCTAGTTGGAATAGTAAGATGCTATAAGCCCAAGGGGTCCAACAGGGAAAATAGCCCAGTGAGGAAAGGAAACAAGGAAATAAATAATGACAAATTTTAAAAAAATATTTCAAAAATTCATTACCAACATTAAAACATGAAGAAAAAGAATAAAAGCATAAAACCACGAAAGGAAGAATGGTTCTTATTATTAGGAAGAATGTAAAGGGAGGTTGGGAAAAAAAATGGCCAAGAGGACGGATAGAAGTTTAACGAGTTTCATTACGAGCTGTAGGAAGGCCGATCACGTCTCTCCTAAGTCGTTAGTTCCTGACAGTGATCCAAGTCGCGATGGAACCTAGCCTCGGATCACTTGGACTTTTATTTCCTCATAACTAAGATTAGTTTATAGATTTTATCATCTCTTATATTAGTTACATATAAACAGTGATAAAATTATATTAGGGCTATATTTATAAACATGTTCATTAGGCCATTTTTTCCGTCATAACTAAGATTAGTTTATAGATTTTATCATCTCTTACATTAGTTACTAATAAACTGAGTGGTAAAATTATATTAGGGCTATATTTATAAACATGTTCATTTGGCCATTTTTTCGTCATAACTAAGATTAGTTTATAGCTTTTATCATCTCTTATATTAGTTACATATAAACAGAGTGATAAAATTATATTAGGGCTATATTTATAAACATGTTCATTAGACCATTTTTTCCGTCATAACTAAGATTAGTTTATAGATTTTATCATCTCTGATATTAGTTACATATAAACTGAGTGATAAAATTATATTAGGGCTATATTTATAAATATGTTCATTTGGCCATTTTTTTGTCATAACTAAGATTAGTTTATAGATTTTATCATCTCTTATATTAGTTATTCATAAATTGAGTGATAAAACTATATCAGGGCTACTATAATAAACATGATCACTTAGATTTCTTTTTATCATGAATAATAGTTTCTAATTTTATCGTCTATTACACTAGCTACTAATAAACTGAGTAATAAAATTATATTAGGGCTATATTTATAAACGTTCATTTGGCCATTTTTTCGTCATAACTAAGAGTAGTTTATGGATTTTATCATCTATGTTAGTTATTATTAAATTGAGTGATAAAATTATATTAAAGCTACTAAATTAAACATGATCACTTAGATTTTTTTTATCATGAATAATAGTTTACTAATTTTATCGTCTATTACACTAGCTACTAATAAACTGAGTGATAAAATTATGTTAGGGCTATATCTATAAACATGTTCACCTGGCCATTTTTTCGTCATAACTAAGATTAGTTTATAGATTTTATCATCTCTTATATTAATTATTAATAAATCGAGTGATAAAATCATATCAGGGCTACATTTATAAACATGATCACTTTGAATTTTTTTCTATCATGAAGAATGGTTTATTAATTTTATCATCTATTATATTAATTACTTATAAACTGAGTGATAAAATTATATTAGGCTACATTTATAAACAAGATCACTTGGATTTTTTTATCATGAAAAATAGTTTATTAATTTTATCCTCTCTTACATTAGTTACCAATAAACTAAGAGATGAAATTAAATTAGTTACATTTTTATAAACATGATCACAGATTTGTTTTTTCATCATTAAGTTTACAAATTTTATCATCTCTTATATTAGTTAATAATAAACTGAGTGATAAAAGAATAATGGGGCTACATTTATAAACATGCTCACTTGGACTTTTTCATCATGAAGAATAGTTTATTAATTTTATCCTCTCTTAAATTATCTACCAATAAACTAAGAGATAGAATTAAATTAGGGATATATTTATAAGCATGATCACTTGGCCTTTATTTTATCATGAAGAATAATTTATTAATTTCATCATTATTTTTATCACCTATTTAATTAGTTACAAATAAACTGAATGATAAAATTATATTAAGGTTGCATTTATAGACATAGAACTATTTTATTTTTTTATGAGGGGGGGGGATATTTACCGGAAAAGTACACGATTTGTGATTACATGAATAATCTGCATAATCCAAACGTCATGAAATTTATAAATCGTATAAAACTCACTTTAGCTCATATATTATAAATATTTTATTTGTAAGCTTTAACCGTAAGGTCTCAATTAGCAATATGGATAATGATCGTACTATCTCACGTTAAATAAATGATGCTTTGAAAAGTAAAGGTTTAAAGGCCACTCATGAATTGCAAATGCAAGGGACAGTAACACTGCCCTAGTAAGCAGGACAATGACCTAGAGACTGATCATATATACATATGGTCACCGCCCAATCCCCCTCTCCACTCAAGCTAGGACAAAGGAGGGCCGGGCAATGCCTGTTGATGACTCAATAGATAGACCTATAGGCTCCCACAAACGCCCACTCCTTAGATCACAAGGATGATGAGATTACAGCGACCAAAGAAACTAACGAGTCAGAGCGGGACTCGAACCCCAGTCTGGCGATCACCAGTCAGGGACTTTATCACTTCGGGCACCGCAACCCTTAATTGTTGAATTTAAATCATATTACAAAATTAAAATATTTTTTGAAATAATTAATTGACCTCAATAAGATTAGTATTCCATTTTTTTTTCTTTTTTTACCGTAATGACCTGTACACAGCATTTACTACCTTAACATTTTCATGCCTCCCTTCTCCAATCACAAAACTGAAACGATATGATATACAAACAAATCGAAGTGCTAAATAATCATCATGCGATATATCAATTTGACAATTATTCATAATAGATTGATAATGCTTTCGTACCCATTCCGCGCTTCCTCTCAAAGGATAATAATATATTTCCTATTCTAATAACCACGTTTAAGAAAATCACGACCGATAATAATCATAAATTGCCAGGAAAACGCATTAGATGACGGAACGAGTACTGAGCAAATTTGGTCTTCAAAATGTTGAAATAAGATTTGATAAAGCAGTGAAAATTTGGATGAAACATCTACTGACCAGCACCTAATTGTTTGCTTGGCTGGAAAACTGGAATGATTGTATTGTCAAGATATCGTAAAAAGAAATGGATGATTGTATTGACAAGATATCGTAAAAAGAAATGGATGATTGTATTGACAAGATATCGTAAAAAGAAATGGATGATTGTATTGACAAGATATCGTAAAAAGAAATGGATGATTGTATTGACAAGATATCGTAAAAAGAAATGAATTATAGTATTGTCAAGATATCGTAAAAAGAAATGGATGATTGTATTGACAAGATATCGTAAAAAGAAATGAATTATTGTATTGCCAAGATATCGTAAAAAGAAATGAATTATTGTATTGCCAAGATATCATAAAAGGAAATGAATGATTATATTGCCAAGATATCGTATAAAAATATTAATTATTGTATTGCCAAGATATCGTAAAAGGAAATGAATGACAGCAATGATAAGATATCGTAAAAAGATATTAATTATTGTATTGCCAAGATATCGTAAAAAGAAATGAATGACTGCATTGCCAAGATGTCGTGAAAAGAAATTAATTACCTCCGCCAGGAGGTTATGTTTTCGGTTCGGTTTGTTTGTTTGTTTCTCTGTTTGTCTGTCTGTCTGTGGACAACGTAGAGGCCACATTTCTACACGGAATCACTTCAAACTTGGCCAAGTAGTTCCCCAATGTGTATGGAAGAACTGATTAAATTTTGGTCAAGGTCACCCCAAGGTCAAGGTCACAGGGGTCACTGGTGTCACTATGACATAAGTGGCCATATCAAGAGACAGAAATAAAGCACTGACTTTTGCATAAGCCAACAGGGAAGTCCTAGTCCAGGCGCAACCCATGGGTGATGTTCAAATTTATAAAGGTCAAAGGTCAAGGTCATATTGGTGCATTATATCAATGTCATATTAAGTATCAGTGGCAAATGAACAAAGATCACTTGAAGGTCAAAAGTCAAGCAGGTCACTTGAAGGTCAAGGTCACGTGAAGGTCAAGGTCACGTGAAGGTCAAGGTCACCTGAAGGTCAAGGTCACGTGAAGGTCAAGTTCACCTTGGCGGAGGTATGTCCTCTACGAGGACCATGTCCGCGTTCAGGACTTGCTCACTTGTTATTGTATTGTCAAGATATCGTAAAAAGAAATAAATTATTGTATTGCTAAGATATCGTAAAAAGAAATTAATTATTATATTGCTAAGATATCGTAAAAAGAAATGAAGGACTGTATTGCCAAGATATCGTAAAAAGAAATGAATGACTGTATTGCCAAGATATCGTAAAAAAAAATATTAATTATTGTATTGCCAAGATATCGTAAAAAGAAATGAATGACTGTATTGCCCAGATATCGTAAAAAGAAATGAATTGATTGTATTGCCAAGATATCGTGAAAAGAAATGAATTATTGTATTGCCAAGCTATCGTAAAAAGAAATGAATTATTGTATTGCCAAGATATCGTAAAAAGAAATGAATGATTGTATTGGCCCGATATCGTAAAAAGAAATTAATTGATTGTATTGCCCAGATATCGTAAAAAAAATGAATTGATTGTATTGCCAAGATATCGTAAAAAGAAATGAATTATTGTATTGCCAAGATATCGTAAAAATAAATTAATTATTGTATTGCCAAGAAATCGTAAAGAGAAATGAATTGTTGTATTGCCAAGATATCGTAAAAAGAAATGAATGACTGTATTGCCAAGATATCGTAAAAAAATATTAATTATTGTATTGCCAAGATATCGTAAAAAAATATTAATTATTGTATTGCCCAGATATCGTAAAAGAAATGAATGACTGTATTGCAGCTATCGTAAAAAGAAATTAATTATTGTATTGCCAAGATATCGTGAAAACAAATGGATTATTGTATTGCCAAGCTATTGTAAAAAGAAATGAATTATTGTATTGCCAAGATATCGTAAAAAGAAATGAATGATTGTATTGCCCCGATATCGTAAAAAGAAATGAATTGATTGTATTGCCAAGATATCGTAAAAAGAAATGAATTATTGTATTGCCAAGATATCGTAAAAATAAATTAATTATTGTATTGCCAAGAAATCGTAAAGAGAAATGAATTGTTGAATTGCCAAGATATCGTAAAAAGAAATGAATGACTGTATTGCCAAGATATCGTAAAAAAATATTAATTATTGTATTGCCCAGATATCGTAAAAGAAATGAATGACTGTATTGCCAAGATATCGTAATAAGAAATGGATGATTGTATTGCCAAGATATCGTAAAAAGAAATAAATTGATTGTATTGCCTAGATATTGTGAAAAGAAATGAATTATTGTATTGCCAAGATATCGTAAAAAAATAAATAAATTGACTGCATTGCCAAGATATCGTAAAAAGAAACTAATTATTGTATTGCTAAGATATCGTAAAAAGAAATTAATTATTATATTGGCAAGATATCGTAAAAAGAAATGAAGGATTGTATTGCCAAAATATCGTAAGAAGAAATTAATTATTGTATTGCCAAGATATCGTAAAAAGAAATGAATTATTGTATTGCCAAGATATCGTAAAAAGAAATGAGTTATTGTATTGCCAAGATATCGTAAAAAGAAATGAATTATTGTATTGCCCAGATATCGTTAAATAAATTGATTGTATTGCCTAGATGTTGTGAAAAGAAATGAATTATTGTATTGCCAAGATATCGTAAAAAGAAATGGATGACTGTATTGCCAAAATATCGTAAAAAGAAATTAATTATTGTATTGCCAAGATATCGTAAAAAGAAATGGATGACTGTATTGCCAAAATATCGTAAAAAGAAATTAATTATTGTATTGCCACGATATCGTAAAAAGAAATGAATGACTGTAGTCATGATATCGTAAAAAGAAATTAATTATTGTATTGCACCGATATCGTAAAAAGAAATGAATGACTGTATTGCCCAGATATCGTAAAAAGAAATTAATTACTGTATTGCCAAGATATCGTAAAAAGAAATGAATGACTGTATTGCAGATATCGTAAAAAGAAATTAATTATTGTATTGCCAAGATATCGTAAAGAGAAATGAATAATTGTATTGCCAAGATATCGTAAAAAGAAATGAATGACTGTATTGCCAAAATATCGAAAAAAAAATGAATTATTGTATTGCTAAAATATCGTAAAAAGAAATAAATTATTGTATTGACAAGATATCGTAAAAATAAATGAATTATTGCATTGCCAAGATATCTTAAAAAAAATTATTATTGTATTGCCAAGATATCGTGAAAAGAAATGAATTATTGTATTGCCAAGATATCGTAAAAAGAAATGAATGACTGTATTGCCAAAATATCGTAAAAAGAAATGTAAAAGAATTTAGTATCATAAAAGTTAATGTTTGACTTTTTATTCAACATTACAAGGGGTCTGGACAAACCGGGATCAGTATAAATTGGATTGTAATTGAACATGATGTAATTTCTCTTTGGCAGTTTTGCGTTTAGGATCACTAAGTTTACGAGCAAATTTTGGATGTAGTTTGCGTGTATTTTCTTTTTACTTATTGACGCCCTTCACTACCTGTGAATCACTGTACTGTATCATGTAGTAGTGTATATCAAAATGCATGAAAACACAAAACACTAGAATATATTTCCCACTGGCTCTTGCAATATGTATACAGTATATAAATATGTGTGCGTGTGTATGTGTGTGTGTTGTAATGGCCACTTGGAAATAGATTTCAATGCTTTGTGCTTTCGTGCATTTTGATATACACTTCTTCATAGTAATTAACTTAAGGTCATTGAATGGGTTCGAATATTTCTGAATTTGTTATAATGATTGTATAACTGACAACATTCCCTTCATACGAGGAAAATGAATTAAATCAACGTCTGTACTTCCAATATTTTCATCATATGTTGAGATTTTAGATATACAGTATATTATATATATATACAATATATATATATATATATATATATATATATATTGTATATATTGTATATATAATATACTGTATATAATTCTATAAATTTACCGGTATATATATATACAATATATATATAAATGTATATATATATATATATATATATATATATATATATAAATGTATATATATATATATATATATATATATATATATATATAATATATAGATATATATATATATCTATATTATATATATATATAGATTTTTATATATTTATATATATATACATATATATATATATATATATATATATATATTTATATATATATATATATATATATATATATATATATATATATATATATATATATGTCTTATTTATAACAGTAATCGAACAGTTTAACATGTTTTTTCAAAAAGGCCCATAAAAGAAACACAGGATATATGAATAAATCACACTATATTTCGGTCAATAAACATCGACCCTCTTCAGGATGTAAAGTAAAAGTGAGGATTACAGTGGAGAGTGACGGTTTATATATGAAAGCAAAAGGGTGTGTTCAATTGTTCTATAGTTGTTATAATTGCTGGAAGGATTAGCCAAATTTAATTACATCCAGGTGCGTGTTCTTATTGTTGAGCCGCTTGGAGGAAGTCTTGACCTCTGATGCATGTCTGGTGGTCGGTCTCCGTGGATTATCTTCTTAATGATAGGGTTGAGAAGCGTATTGTCCACTGTGTCAGCTTTCCATTGGCCCCCAGATAGGTTCATTGTGTTTGATTGATTTATGATGGCTGATTCCAGGATTTTCCTTCTGTACGGACAGGTACTCTTAAAAAGCAAAGACGACTCACTCCAGTTAATCTGGTGCCCTAAATCCCTAAGGTGAATGAAAATCCCCGAGTTTTCATACCCATATCTAACAGATCTTTTGTGTTCGGATAATCTTTGAGATAGCAAACGGCCTGTTTGCCCAACGTACACTTTTTCACAATCCCCACATGGTACTTTGTAAATGCCGGATTCTATTTCTCTTTTATTTTGATAAACATTAATAAGGGCGCTTCCTAAGGTCTTTGGATATGAAAAAAACAAAGGGGTTCTCAGTTTTGATATGATTTGTTATATTTTTAATACCTTCTATATATGGGAGTTTTATCTTATTTTTAAAATCTCTTTGGTTAGTAACATCATGATCTTTATAATATATTGAAAAAACAATTAAGTTAATTAAACTAAGCGTGTCAAATAACGTTTTCTCTTTCAATGGAAATTTTTACAAACAGAAATTTGGTTGTAGTATGGGCAGCCCATTATCTCAAATTTTAGCTAACCTCTACATGGAATACTTTGAAACAGAAATTTTAACAACAATTAAACCTACGAACATGGTTTGGCTACGCTATGTTGATGACATTTTCACATATTGGGGTGATAGCTGGGGAGATTTCAATATATTTTTCAATAATCTAAATTCCCTAGTCCCTAGCATAAAATTTAAAACTGAATGGGAAAAAGATGGAAAATTAGCTTTTTTGGACATAATAATTATAAGGGAATCGACGGGGTATAATTTCACTGTGTATAGAAAACCAACTTTCTCTATTTCCTACATTCATTTCTTTAGTTATCACGACATTTCTGTAAAAATTGGAGTAGCTTGCAATCTATTTCTTAGAGGTTTGAGAATCTGTTCCCCAGCCTACCTAAATAAAGAATTTGAAATCATCCGTAAACAACTCGCCCAGCTATTCTACCCGACGTATGTCATAGAAAAGACCATCAACAAAGCCAACACGATATATTATAAAGATCATGATGTTACTAACCAAAGAGATTTTAAAAATAAGATAAAACTCCCATATATAGAAGGTTTTAAAAATATAACAAATCATATCAAAACTGAGAACCCCTTTGTTTTTTCATATCCAAAGACCATAGGAAGCGCCCTTATTAATGTTTATCAAAATAAAAGAGAAATAGAATCCGGCGTTTACAAAGTACCATGTGGGGATTGTGAAAAAGTGTACGTTGGGCAAACGGGCCGTTCGCTATCTCAAAGATTATCCGAACACAAAAGATCTGTTAGATATGGGTATGAAAACTCGGGGATTTTCATTCACCTTAGGGATTTAGGGCACCAGATTAACTGGAGTGAGTCGTCTTTGCTTTTTAAGAGTACCTGTCCGTACAGAAGGAAAATCCTGGAATCAGCCATCATAAATCAATCAAACACAATGAACCTATCTGGGGGCCAATGGAAAGCTGACACAGTGGACAATACTCTTCTCAACCCTATCATTAAGAAGATAATCCACGGAGATCGACCACCAGACATGCATCAGAGGTCAAGACTTCCTCCAAGCGGCTCAACAATAAGAACACGCACCTGGATGTAATTAAATTTGGCTAATCCTTCCAGCAATTATAACAACTATAGAACAATTGAACACACCCTTTTGCTTTCATATATAAACCGTCACTCTCCACTGTAATCCTCACTTTTACTTTACATCCTGAAGAGGGTCGATGTTTATTGACCGAAATATAGTGTGATTTATTCATATTTCCTGTGTTTCTTTTATGGGCCTTTTTGAAAAAACATATATATATATGTATATATATAAATATATACACACACACACACACATATATATATATATATATATATATAAATATATATATATATATATATATATATATATATATATATATATATATATATATATATATATATATATATATAAATATATATATATATATATATATATATATATATATATATATATATATATATATATATATATGAATCCCCCGGTAACATCCCAACAATTACCACCGGAATATGGAATGTTCAGAATATTACACAAACCCTTACATAGGCATCTCATTTATCTCATTTACTACACTGAACATATTTCTAAACGAAGCAGTATAACGAGAGGGAAATATCACCAAAACAAATGTCTATTGAACGATTGAACTCATCAACCGGTCAGTAAATGATGACGGTTTCTACCATGTCCCCATTAGCAGCCAAATGTGGCGATGTGGTGACATTTACAGTGGATTACACATGAACATCAAAATCGCCAACGCATGAAATTGCTTCCTGTGCCCCGCCAGCACGTGTTTCATGGATTTCCAGGCCCCGAGCATTACAAGCACTTCTCTCGATTGCGTTGCCTGTGAGATGAGGTCGACAAATGCGTTCCTGTTCATATCAGATTTTTCTCTCTCATTTTTTTTTTTTTTACATCACTTTGTTAACTGCATATTTCAGTTTGCATGATTTTTTTTTTATCGAATTTAAAGTGATAGGTGAATTATAAAAATTGGTGATGTGAATTTTCAAAATTCACTTTCAACAAGAGTATGATGATTTTATTTATTTTTTTTTTCTTTTTAACCGTAATTCACTGAAAGTCCTTCAATGGCTTCGAATAGTTCCGCATTTGTCATAATAATTGCATAACTGGCAACATTCCCTTCATACGCGAAAAATACATTAAATTAACACCTGTACTTCAGCTATTTTAACATGTCGACATTTTATTTTCTTATGTAAAAACCTCACTTTATTTACCATACTACCCATACACAAGATGATATATGCAAGCATGAAAACTTGGATGCAGACACACTTTGTATTATACGTTTAAGCATTCGGAAATGTTGTCAGGTAATCATTTTCGGCGTAAAATACATATTCTTTTTTGGTTTTGAGATGAAGATGATTTGAGGGATCAAGAAAGTTTTTACTAAACTAAAATGTATGGAAAAGACTGAAACTAAAGGGTCTTCGCCTCAGATTGATTGATTGATTATTGATTGATTTGATTGATCGATTGATTGATTGATTGATTGATTTGATTTGAGGTTTTCTGGCATCCTGACATCTAAGGTCACTGACGCCAACACCGTTTATTTCAAATAAAAAAAAATAAATAATATTCAATTAAAACCATAGAAGAAAGATATCATTTTAGAAGTTAAATATCTTTCAGAAGACTTGCTTCTGAAATGAAGCTAAAAATACCAATATCATGGTAGGACACATCATGTCCAAGAATCTTGGCAAGGATGAATCTGCCATCCTCACCTCGAGCCTCAAACAGATATCTATTTCTCTCATTACTATATGTAGGCCATTAGGTTAACAAATGTCTCACTGCCAATGGTACTAAACAGTCGTTGCAATATATTTGATGTTAGCCAGCCAGCAAAAAATCATGTGTCATCCTAGTGTGACCAATGAGGAGACGACAAAGAATAGTCTCCCACTTTCGGGGCATCTTCGCCTCGGAAGTCGCTACAATATAAACAAAACATACCTCCCTCTCTACTCAATTATTACTAACTACAGTTTCACAAACTACCTCCCACTTTCCTCGGCGTCAATGACCTTAGATGTCAGGATGCCTGAAAACTTTTAAATCATTCATTCATTCCCACTTTCCTAGAAATGAAGACCCTATTGTCCCAGCAACGCTTTTTCCTCTGACTAGCATTTTCTGTTTCTCTTTTTTATTTTCCTTTCTATCAACTATATCTCCCCTTCTCAGGACAAAACTAGCTTATTTATTTTAATGTTACTGTTCTTGAAATATTTTACCTTTCCTTGTTTCTTTTCCTCACAGGGCTATTTTCCCTGTTGGGGCTCCGGGGCTTATAGCATCCAAAATAAGATGGAAGTCAGCATCTGATGATCAGACAGGATAGCAAAAATTCAAAAGATGGTAGAGTTAAAAAATTTCCAGAGTATAGATTGATAACAAAAAAAAACTTATTCAATTTAAAATTATTCATGCAATAGAAGAAGCAGCAGACTGGATGTGTCTTCCAAAGGAAATTTGCAAACAAGAATCAAAATTAGAATTAAGACTGTAGAGCCGTGGACGAAAAGTTATCAAAGTTCTTGTTTATAACCAAAATTCTCTTGGAAAATAAAAAGACTAATCAACGGTGGTTCCCAAATATGTGTCACGTGTGTTGTGGGTAACTGTAGAAGACCATTGAAGAATACCATCTACAAGTGATCAAAGGAAAGAACAGTTGTACTTTATATTTTTATAGTCAGTCATACAATCAGAGGTACTCCTTTGATATCAATTTGCACGATTTAAAACTTTGATAATGAGGTGAATTGTACACCAACATTCTACCAAGCAGAATGTCATAGAGAAGAAAAATTGTAGAGTTGTATACCAATATTCTACAAAGCGGAATGCCATAGAGAAGAAAAACTATAACACTAAAAAAGGCAGCTTATAAAGAATTAGGGAAACAGAGTCACCACCCTGCTGTAGGTAACATAAATCCAATTAAAATTTGTCATAAAGTAAGGAATAAGAAAAAAAAATCTATAAATGATTGAACACTTAACAAAACCTCTATAATTTCTGAAATGATAGATATCACACAAATTACTAAAAAAGTAATTAATATCAACGCCCTTTCTCTCATTACAGGAGCTAAGAGGCACAGAGAAGTATGTATCCAACTAGCAAAATGGTAAGACCATTTCAAGATTGCAATAACATGTGCCCAGCCAAAACTTGTATGATGATGATAGCCTAGCTTAGCATAAGATAGATAAATCTATTTACATATAACAGTTTCTCTTCCTTTTCCTTTTAGGCACTTGGTTCATAACTGGTTTCATGCCCTGTACAGTGGCTAAACGTATACCCTTCAACCCAAGAGTACGCTAAGTCATTGGTGATATATTGCAAACTAAGATTCCAGAAGAGGTTATCTCACTAGCCTTGTTCTGTCTAACCAGGGAGTTTATAGTTTTGTTTTCACTAGAGTGCAGTAACAATCGTGAATCCTGAAGGTCAGATCATCCGAGTCTGAGATGCCAATACTGATTCTGTGGTAGGTCAGTCTGCGCTGTGAACCCCAATTATGGTCAATGTCTTTTAATAAGAGTTAGGCTATATTTTATGCTATAATTCATGTGTTGTTAATGAAAGGGAAAGCATACCCTATTTATTCCCCATGTTATCTTTTATAACTTTTGCTTATTTACTTTTCAACCCTACACAAGAGTTGATGGTATGGCCAAGTAATGTGGAGAAACAAAGTGAAATGGGGAACTTCGTCAGGTTCTTATATCTATTTATATACGAACAGTCTGACACTGATCTTTAATCTAACCTAAAGTGTAATTACTAGAAGTAATAATACCATACTGACCCTATGTTTGTGTCATTTATCAAGTTACCTTGCAGTACCAAGTTCTTTTTTACCTTTCTTGAGTGATTTTTCTGAGAGCATTTGGTGACAATGTTATGTAGATATGAAAATATCCATAAACCAATAACACACAATCGCCATATGTGAGGTTCATGATACATAATCATTGAAGCAACAATACAAGTTAAATGCTGGTTACGCTTCCGCACCGAGTGATATTTGTGATGATGGTTAATTAAGTATTTCCAATGGGTAGTTTAGGAGTGCATGCCCTTATAGCATTTGAAAATATGGATGGTCTGATATCGAAAACATTTAAGCTTAAGGAAGAAGTATCTGGTGTCAAAGTGATACAGATATGGTAAAAATAAACTAGCTTTTGACCGACGAGATTGATGCCACTAAAACAAATGTCTTGAGGACATGAACATTAAAATGGAAGATCTGAAGTCCCATATCTGACATACATTACAATACCATGAGTACCCAAATGGACAAATAAATGAATGTCTAAATTCAAAAGACCAACAAACAGAATTTTCAAACAAGCAAATTGCTTAATAAGCAGATATTTTGAGAAATGAATACTGTTAGGTAAAGTTCTGAGAATCCGGTCTATACTAAAATTAAGAAAGAGACTTTATTTGATAAATTGACTACTTCTGCAATTATCAGTTCAAAATTAGAAAGCTAGATAGAACACTAGGGGGCTGCAGCAAGGAGTTCAGAGATTTTTGTAGAAATGCTAGTATCAAACAAGGGTTTACCCTTCCATATCACATTCGCTGTAAAATAATTTGAAGAGAGCCCATTGTACACCCAATACAGTACTATCTAACCTTAGCTAGGAACATCAGAGCACTTGACCAGAGCACATCCATGACACAGAAAAAATTACGAATAGAGCTGTACATATCTCGTTTCCATTCTTTGCTTATTTTGTCTGTCAATCTACGAGAGGTTTTGTCAGTTGAGATTATCTGAGGATAATAAAGATGGAAGTGGAGTGAAGCTTGGCATTAATAATTCACTCAAAAAAGCAGCTGAGTGAATCGCAATGGGCTGTCTATATAATGTAAATTGCTGCAGAAAGCGTGAAATCTTAGGTATAGATAGTTATATTTAGGTGCATGTAGAAGTGTCATGAATGAAAAAGAGCTTACTGGTTTTGATACGTCTGTCATAGCTAGAGCAGATGAGAAAAAAAAAAGTATGTCGAAAGGAATTAGATTCTTGATATAATAAATGAGCCTATTGAATGAATGGGAGCAGGAAGGGATATTACTTGAAACAAGAGTAAGGTGAACTGCAAATTTAGCTGACTATATACTTAATATTGTCATCCCATATGTTATGTCTCTGTAGCTTAAGTAATCTTTTGTTATTATTGTATGCTTTGAATGCACTTAGGTGTTGTCTTTTTAAGCAGTTACTTTTTCATTTATTTAGGATAAGTAAGATAGTGCTTTAGGCTAAGTTAATCGATGCTGCTAATGTAAAACAAAACCTTTAGGTTGTTCAGGATTACTTTATTCAACAACTAGCTTTTTAAAGGTAGTGGGATGGCCAGGGCAACAGGCACCTATTGAGATACTACCACTAGAGAGTTATTAGGTCTTTTGACTGGCCACACAGTATTACATTGAATCTCTCTCTCTCTCTCTCTCTCTCTCTCTCTCTCTCTCTCTCTCTCTCTCTCTCTCTCTCTCTCTCTCTGGTTACAGCTCATTTTTCCTTTGCCTACACATACACCGAATAGTCTGGCCTATCTTTCCAAATTTTCCTGATCCTCGTACACCTGACAATACTGCCATAACCAAACAATTCTTCTTCGCTTAAAGGGTTAACTACTTCACTCTAACTGTTTTGTGGTTACTTTCCTCGTGGTAAGGGTATAAGAGATTATTCAGCTATGATAAGCTGCTCTTCTACGAGGACACTCCAAAGTCAAGAAGCTGATGCGAGTTCCATTGCAAGAATGTATTAGCCACAATTTAAAATACTCAGGGAACATTTAAGTAGAATGCCCTTAGTATGGAAATTGTAGTATTACCAAAATTCATGAGTCGAAACATATAGCCTTTGTACCATGGTCTTCCACATCTTGGGGTAGAGTTCTATAGCTTGAGGGTACACTCGAGCACACAATTTTAAAATATTTCTTTTCCTCTTGGTTTTTTTTAACGTTTTTATAGTTTATACATGAAAGATTTATTCTAATGTTGTTACTGTTCTTAAGATATTTTAATTGTTCATTAATTCTCTTGTAGTGTTTATTCCCTTGACCCACTAGGCTATTTTACCCTCTTGGAGCCCTTGGGCTTATAGCATCCTGCTTTTTCATGTAGGGTTGTAGCTTAGATATGAGTAATAATAATAATAATAATAATAATAATAATAATAATAATAATAATAATAATAATAACAATAACAATAACAATATCAATAACAATAATAATAATAATAATAATAATAATAATAATAATAATGAAAAAAGGAAATGTGGCAAAGGGAACCTAATTATGCAATCTATAGAATTGGAGAATTTTTATTGTTGATAACTAGTCCACGAATAGGTAGCAATGACCCAAAGGAGACCGATATCGAGAATGCCAAATATACGCATAAAATTAGAACTCTGTGCCATATGCTTGATGTGCTTTGTTGTATGCAAGGAGGTTTTGCAAGGTTTAGGAAATGCTGGAAGAAATTATTAGGAATTCTGATTTGTGAGAAGTCTATTTCTGAAAGTCCCCACTCCAGAATACTGTAAATAAAATTGTATTTTACTAGATTTATCAGAGCCATAAGTTTCTAGATAGAACAGTAACGGTGTAGAATGAGATGTATAGCAAAATTTTACTATTATATGCTATGTTGAAACTTTACAGAGCTTGAAGAAGCTGATGCAAGTTCCATTGCAGGAATGTATTAGCCATAATTTAAAATATTCAGGGAATATTTGTATGGAAATTGTAGTATTACCAAAATTCATGAGTCGAAACATTCCCCTTTGTTCTCACAGAATGAAGGTTGATCCTGCATATAGAAGATATGCAACTCTCCCAGACTGTTGAAATTTGTCTTTACCATTTTTAATTGTATCATATAATAACTTATATCCCTGTTGTAACACCACCGAGTCTTTCTGTCATCCAAACCATTGCCTTGACTTTATTTTTTCCCTTTTGCCAGTGAGAAATTTCTTGATGAATTTTGGTCTACACACTCCAAAAGTAGGTAAAACCAAAAAAAGGGATGATGTCTGTACTAGTAATGTGCTTGTTTATGACCAAGATTCTCTTGGAAAATACAAAGATTGACCAAGGGTGTTTTCTCACCTCTCTGTTATGCGTAACTGCCAGAGATTATTTCAAACAATGAAGAATACTATCTAATAGAGTTCAGATGAAAGAGCTGTTGGGAATTAATTTATTTAGTTATGAATACAGCCAGAAGTATTCCATTATATACAAATTTGTGGGATTTAAAAATATGATAAAGAGGAGCATTATACACCAATAGTCTAACAAGTGACAAGTGAACTGTCCCCTAATCCCATAGAGAAAAAATATCACAAACTAAACAACGGAGGTCTTTTGAGAAGTGTTTTACCCAAAGAAAAACCAATCTAAATTTCTTATAAAATCAGAAATACAGAAAAAAGTATAAATTAATAAACACCCAACAAAAGCCATACCATTTGTGCATAAAAGAACCGATATCACAAATTACCAAAAACAAAGATCCAGAGAAGGGTGTGCTCAGCGAGCAGAGCTGTCAAGAAATGGTAAGCCTAGCTTTTAGTTACCATAAAGTGAGCCTAGCCAGAACTTATATGATGACAACTGCCTAGCATAGTCTAGGTTAGATGAATTTATTCTATATATGACTAAGAAAGTCTCTTGTTATAGTTTTCCATTTAATACTTGTTCCTTGCCAAGGCCAGTGGCTCATAGTAAGATCCTCAAGCCAAGTGTATGCTAAGTCGCTACTCTAGCAAGGCATTATAAGATTCAAAAGAGGATGTCACCCTACCGCAGTCCTGTTTAACAAAGGAGTTTATCTATTTATTAATTTTTACTAAAGAATGTAGCAACAAGTTTAATGCCAGAGGTTAGAATCTCTGTGTTTGAGATGCAAATATTGAATCCATTGAAGGTCAGTCTGGGATGATTATCTATCATAGTCTTCCAGATTGATGGGGTAGGCTATGATATTTCATGTCTGTCTATGAATGGGAAAGTAAAACCTATTTGCTTCCATAGCAATCTTTCATATATATCTTTTACATGTTTGTTTATTATCCCAGCACATGAGTTCAAGGTATACAAATATTACAATAACACATTTTTTATGTAACTTGCTAGTATTAAGGTATGACAAACAGAAGCGCAACCCCCCCCCCCAAAAAAAAAAAAAAAAAAAATCTAAAGAGATTCTATTTTAGTGCAAGTTGAAACCCAATACTAAGTCATTTTCTTTTTGTATAACTTCATACTGGTTTGCGTTATTTAATGATAGCGTTACACATATATGAAAATACACATAAATCCTTAACGTGCAAACAGATGGGCTAAAGTAAGATTACTGCAAAGGAGGGTGCGAAGCAATTACACCACAATTCAAGTTATAAGTAGACCCAACCCCACAAACACCTACTACCCTTTGCAATCTATTACTAAACTTCAATAATGATGCTAAGAAAAGACTCACCTATTGCTATCTGCTTAAGTTTGAAATAAGGTCCTCATGGTTAAGACGGTCAAAGGCAGTACTAAAATTAAGGCTAATCATACAAACTCCCTGACCGTAAATCTATAGATTTCTCAACAGCATTGAACATTGTGAAAAAGCCAAACAGCAAGCTAGGGAACATAATTTCTTTTAGCATATGTACTTAAACATTTTGCCAAAACCCATTCAAAATTTTTAAATAATATTGTAGATATGGAAATGGGATGGCAGTCACAAAGGCTAGAGCTACGACAGACAAACAAATTTACTTATATGATTATACTTGGAAATTCTCCCAAAAATGCAAAAAGGAGCTCTTCTTGCTTACTTAAAATAATTAACAAACGATCCCATGGGCTAAGAAATTAGCTATTTTATAAGATATCAAAGAAAAAATACCATTTGCGTCTACACCTCCAAAAGCATCAAGGTCCAGAAAATTTTTTTTTTTTTTTTTTTTTCAAGGGACCGAGAAGCTAGGCTATTTAGTTTAGCTCTAGTAAAACAATAATGAGGAAGATTGGGTTTCACATTGTTCTGCATATTGCCAAACATACCAGTCAAAATAGTTGAATTTTTCTGCGGAAACTGAATGACAGAGTCGCCTGGTTAAAGCAAAGGAGGAAATCCTAAGTCTACACAAAAGATTATATTACAGGAAAGCCCATCATTTATATTCCTGAATGTTACAATACCAGAAAGCGATTTCATGGAAAATTTATATTTCTTTTCATTTGAAGCATAAATTCTCTGAGCATCACCTCTTAGCAGAGTATTCGTGCGGCATACGTGAACACATCTTGCGTCTCAAAAGGCTAAATTTCCTACGAAAATCTTGCGTCATTCTTAAGGCGTTGGTACAGCCGCCGCACGAAGAGGGGTTTCGTAAGGCGTTCGTAGAAAAAGTTTGACAAGATCATCGACCAGTCTACGGACTTATGAACGCGCTGCGAACGCAGATTTTTATAAGGCCGCCTTAAGAAGATTGTACGAAGTGGCTCTAAAATCGTACGAAATGGTCAAAAAATCATTTGTACGGCGTTCGTAGAGCAATTGTGACCGTAGCATTATTCCCAGTAAACCTTGATATATCAATTTTCGCAGTGTTATGCCTTCTTTTTCTCCAAAGCAGCACACCAGCAATCATCATAGAATCATGAATGGCCTTATTTTTGTATTGCAAGACTAGAATGAATATGCCCTATATATGTTTTGGCCTTTTCTTCTTTTTTCATCTTCCCAGGTTTCAGTTTCCATCATTACATTGTTCTACGTCAATCAATACAATGTAAATGCTTGGCATGTCTTTTTATTAACTGTACACAAAAGTATATTTTTAAAGGAACGGTCAGAAAATTTGGTTATGGCCCCGGACTGCTGAAAACCCACTGTGTCACAGCCATAAACATATCCGTGACAGGATAAAGACTCTAACAAAATTTAATATCAATCTAACATCATAATGTTCATTCGAAAGCCACAAATGGAAGACTAGAAATGGGGATTATGCACTATGCGAATAGAAATCTGAAACCAACAAAAGTAATAATATACCTTTGATTACCTTTGCATTTGTTGACTGTAAAATTTCAGTTCTGGTCAAGACAATAGGCCTATAGTGAAGAAAATGTTTGTTTTACCATTATTAATCGATTCACCAGTATATTTTCCCCAACTTAACTCCCCGGTTCCCACTGGGTGGCCCCCGTTGTCAACGGATATATTAGGATATCTAACTATTTATTTGCAGAGAAAAGAGGTTTTCATTAGAAAATATTGCCTTGACCTGAATTATAATAATACCCATATGAGCCTCTTCTGTAATTAGACAGTATCAACGTTAACCTAATAAAAATTATGAAGAAATCTTTGGAATAAACATAAGCGAGAATACAAAAAATGGCATATTCTGTTTTACATAGTTTCCCTTAAATTCGGGGTCAGTTTTCTTTGCCAAACTGTAAGAGAAAACGGATACTAATGATTCTCAGTTTAATGGGTAACTAAAGGAGACAGTTATATTGATTACGGAGCAGGACATGCATATATGATTCAATATATTTTCAATGAAGTTTCTTAGAAAAGAGTTTTCTTGGAAGCTAAAAAGGAGCATATCCAAAAAAAAAATTTCTTACTATAAATGAAAAAAATTTTTTTTACGTCAAATTATAAGTTCATCTTTAACATTTATAACCTTTAGAATTAAAGAAAAAAATAGGTACAGTAAAGATTTGGGTACCGGAATGATAATCAATTTTCCTGGTAGAAAATAGATACCATTATCATTATTATGATGATGATGATTATTATCATTATTGTTGCTGTTGTGGTTGTTGTTGTTGTTGTTGCTGTTGCTAGCTACTTTAAACCCCTAGTTGGAAAATCAAGATGTTATAAGCCCAAGAGCTCCAACAGGAAAAAATTACCCAGTGAGGAAAGGAAATAAGGAAATATAGATATGAGAAATCATGAACAATAAAAATAGAATACCTTAAAACAGAAACAGCATCAAAACTTATCTCATATATAGACTACAAAAAGACTTATGTCAGCCTATTCAACACAAAAACATTTGCTGCAAGTTTGAACTTTTGAAGTTCTACAGATTCAACTGCCCAATTAAAAAGATCATTCCACAGCTGGAATGAAACTTCTAGAATACTATGTAGTATTGAGTCCCATAATGGAGAAGGCCTGAATATTGTAAATAACTGAATGCCTAGTATTACGAACGGGATGGAACTGTCCAGGAAGATCTGAATGTAAAGGATGGTCAGAACTATGAAATATCTTATGCAACATGCATAATGAACTAATTGAACGAAGGTGCAAGATATTAATATCTAGATCGGGTATAAGAAATTTAATAGGTCGTAAGTTCCTGTTCAACTAATTAAGATTAGAATCAGCAGCTGAAGATCAGACCGGAGAACAATACTCGAAACAATGTAGAATAAAAGAATTAAAACACTTCTTCAGAATAGAATAAGGGCCGAAAATCTTGAAAGACTTTCTCCATAATCCATTTTATGTACAATTGATGAAAACACATACCTTATGTTTTTTTCAAAAGTAAATTTGCTGTCAAGGTGAGAGATTGAAAAAGAGTTGAAAATTTCAGGTATTTAGGATCAACAGTTGCAGAGGATGGTGACCTAGGGCAGAAATAAACCACAAAATACATGCAGGATGGAAGAATTGGAAAAAAACGCGTGGAGTAAGATACGGCATGAGGTAATTAGGGGTACCAAAGGAGTTAGAAAACTATGAGATAAGATCCAAGAAAGTAGACGGAGGTGGTATGGTCATGTCATGAGAAGAGATGAACAGTATACTGGGAGGAGAGTGATGGAAATGGAGGTACAGGGTACAAGAAGGAGAGGGAGACCAAAGCGAAGGTGAGTGGACTGTATCAAGGATGACCTTCGATCAAAGGGATTAACCGGTGATGAGGTGTGGGACAGAGGTAGATGGAGAAAGCTGATCAGAAACATCGACCCCACATGGAAGTGGGAAAAGATGTAGACAAAGAAGAAGAAGAAGAAGAAGATGATGATCTGGATGTTGAGGAGCCACTGTATTTGACCTACTTACAATCATACATTGAGCTTTGTTAGGATTCAACTTCAAGCCCATAATTTACACCATGCACTAATTTTAACTAGATCTCTATTAAAGGATTTAGTAACCCTAGATCTACATTCAGGACATGGAATTGACGCAGACTGTAGCATCATCTGCATATGCAACAACCTTATCTTTAGGCAAAACCACACTTCATGTGTATTTAGTATGAATAGTAATGGGCCAAGAACACTACCCTGAGGAACACCAGATATCACATTCCTATACTCACTATGGTGCCCATCAACAACAACTCTTAGCGATCTATTACTTAAAAATTCAATAATGATGCTAAGAAATGACCTACCCACTCCCAACTTTTTGAGTTTGAAAACAAGGGCCTCATGATTAACACGGCCAAGGGCAGCACTAAAATCAAGGCCAATCATACGAATTCCTGACCACTATCAAGGGATTTCTGTACAGCATTGGATAGGTCAGAAGAACATCACATGCTCCAAGGCTTTTACTAAAGTCAAATTACAAACTAGGGAACAGATGATTACCTTCAGCAAACCTGTTAAGACGTTTTGCGAAGATGTTGAAAAACTTTAGATATGTGAGTTATGGAAATTGGGCAGTAATCAGTTGGACTTGAGCTATCACAAACACATTTACATAGTGGAGTAACATTACCAATTCTCCAACAAGTGCTAAAAGCTCCTCTTCTTGATTAATTCCGTAAAACAATAGATATCTTTGGTGCTAAGAAACCAGTGTCTTTATTAAAAAAACAAAGGAAAAATACCATTTGGGTCTACGCCTCCATAAGCCTCAAGGCCCATCAATAGAGCTTTTCTTGGATGCTGGTAATCAGCCAATTACCACCTAGTGTAAAAGTTTCTTTATCTAAGCCTATATCAATTTTCACACCCATTTGTGTCTATATTCATTTACATGTAGAGATACGTTCATATCTTTTACATACAAATAAGATATATTCAAATATTCCAAGAGAAAAAACAGAATATCATGCAAATCATTTACCCAATTCTGTTACATAATATTGATTACTGGATCATTTTGGGAGTCAATAAGGTGGATAATGCTTCTGAGATTTTATGGAAAATGCATCATAATGCATAATTATAAATCTTACATCAACAAAAGTAAAAAGAACGTTTCATCCTCAACCAAGTTACTTTAAAATTTAGTGGCATACGCATACATGTCAAGATGACTTGCATTGTACCCAAGAAACATAAGTGAAATCAAAGAAGTCAATAACCTACAAAATATGAAAAAAGAATCAAACCAGTCTTATAAATAGTATTCAAAATAATATTTACATCCTACTTGTGCAAATGACTGGGTAGTATTTATAACATTCATAATTGTGAGCACAACCCTATTTTTTTTTCTTTTTTTTTTCCTGTAGGCTAGTGGTTGTTCTTGTGTTTCTTTTCATCATATTAGAAATGAAAACCAAGCAATAAATTTTGAGCAAATTTTGTATAATTTTTCTATTTTCATGTATTAAGAAATGGCCAATGCTTTTTACCAGGAATTTATATTAAGGAAAATGTCTACTTTAAAGACATTATGTGCAAAGGGAATGACATGAATGCATACAGAAAAAATATATTTTTGCTGTTAATGTGCTGTGGGATCTCCTAATGATTTCCTGTGAAAGACTACAACAAGGAATTCAATACGACATAAGTACCAAAGCGATACTGTTTCACCTGCTCTAGGGCTGGTGTATCAATATGCACAGCATGGATTCAACATGTATACACAGAGTTCATACGCTCTTGAACTTGAAAACAGCGCCTTCATGGGTAAAAATGCTCTGCTGTGGGTGATTTCATTACTATGTCATCAACGCATAACTACATCAATGCTTCAGCTGGGATCCATCTGTGCATCAACTTGCAACCGAACCCATCTACTAAGTAGTCGTCCTCGAGTCATCATCGCCATGTGAGGACTCTTCATATGATGATTAACAGTAATCATATTTTAGTTATCCCTTTTTTTATTTTGAATAAAAAAGTTAATTGGATTTTGGTCAACAGCACTTTACTTTAAGAATCATGTGGTGTTATTAGCTGTTTGTCCCTGCTTGCTGAAATGTAGACAGAATTTAGCTGTTTACCCTCCCCACTATTAAAATTTCAAATCCATAATTAAATGATAAATTTAGATTCCTTATCATATTAATCTTATTTTAAGAGCATAATTTCACTCCTTTTGTCATTACTCTTAGTCACTGACGAGTGATGGTGATTAAAACAACCAGTGTGATTACTGTCATTCTGGTTATCATGTTTATCATGGAAGTGTGTATTATACAGAGAGCGATATGACACTAGAAGGATATTTAGTCTAGTCTTGTGGTGAAACTATGACTATGTGGCAAGCTAGTATAACCTAACTGGCTTCTGCTAGCTGAAATCAGGAACAGCTATTCCACACAAGTCTGGGAGTTCGGCTGTGGCTGAGCCTTCAGGTTACCAGCTCATAGTGGGGGCTCTTTCTTCCAACCTTTGAACTGGGCTGTGGCTAGACCTTTAGGATACTAGCATCCACAGAATGCTCCAGGTAGACTCTTCCTTCCATTTCTGTGGACTCAGCTGTGGCTGAATCTTCATTGTGTTGCCAGATCTACAGAAATTTCTGTATTTCTACTGGATTTTCCACAAATCTACAGAAATACAGATTTTTTTTCATTTTCATCATAAATCTACTGGATTTTGTTGCACATGACTCATTCAAGTTGCCAGCCATAAAGGAAGGCTCCTGTGGGGTTCTTCCTTCCAGTCCTTTGGATTCAACTCTAGATGGACCTTTGGGTTCCCAGCGTCCAAGTAAGGCTCCAGGTAGACTCTTCCTTCCTTTTCTTTCCCATGGACTCGGCTGTGGCTGGACCTTTAGATTACCAGCATCCAAAAAGGCTCCAGGGGGGGGGGGGGGTTCCTTCCTTCCAGTCTTTTGGTTTCGCCTATGGCTGGTCCTTCGGACTACCAGCTTCCAGGGTTGGCTCCGGGGTATACTTTTCCTTTCATTCCTTTTGATTCGGCTTTGGATGAACCTTTGGATTACCAGCTTACAAGGAAGGGTCAGGTGGGAGCTCTTCCTTATGCTCGAAGTATTGAAGGTTCGATAATTGGGGTGGAAGTGGATGAGGGGACTTCTGCAATAAATATAGAGGAAGGTAATTTAGTAGGAAACCCTTGGCTATAAGCATATGGCCTTGCATTTGATGACATGAAATTTGACAACTTTTTGGCAGAACCAGTGTCACGATGAAGGTTCAAAGATCTATATGTTACGAATGTCCACAGTTAACATCGAAGGTGATTGTTCTAATGGTGTATAGGTCTGCTTGGAATATCTTGACAGAGGCAGTTCCAGATCATGGTAGTTTTTCTTCTAGACAATATTTTTGCAAAATGCTTCTGTGGTCAGGTCTGTGTCAATACAAAAACTCCATTTGGGCCAAAATAGTGAAACTGGCATTCAAGTCAATGTGAGAGGTGCTGCTGATGGATATATTATTTGGCTCAAGAGCGTAGTCCCTTTTTAAGAGCAAATGCATAGGAGTTTGGGGAATTCACATAACCAAAAGGGTTTTGTGATGTCTTTCTTTCTAAACATCGGACATTCAGGTATGTAACATTCAACTGGGTGACCATTTCCTTTAGTCCTAGATCATTTCATAACTACAGAACTCATGCCCGGCAGATCTTATTTAACCTAACGTGTGCTGTTGCTTCTGCAGTAGGAAATCCACAGTGTAAACTGTCCGACTAGGCTTTGCAGAACTTTGGTAGCATTAAATCTTGGGGAGATAGAGGAATTTCTGTATAGTGAACCTCTATACAAAGCCCTCTTCCCCCAAGCCTTAGTGGACAAGCCAAAGCAATGCTGAGGCAATGGTGACTTCACTTTCAATGAATGGAGGAAAGGTTTTTGCCCCTTTCTAGAAAAAAAACTTTAAAGGCTTCCTTTAACAAAGCTGTAACCTACAGGAACCAACACCAGTTTGAAAAGCAAGCTTCTGGAAACCAGCTCTTTTTCCCCATCTCAAACCTTGACCTACACCTACTTTTCCTCGAGAGGAACAGGGGCAGCAATGCCATTTTGCCAGGGTGAGACCCAATACCATGTCCAGTAAAACTTTGTTTATAAAGAAGCCATTGGAGTAATTCCAAGGGAATTAGGTGGTTGGTTAGTTGGCAGTTGTCTCCATCTTCCTACAGAACATTAAAACTTTCCTCAGCAGACACAGAGTATACTGTAGTTTTATTGGGGTCTTTGTTGGCCAAGGTTGTCAAAATTCCCTCCATGTCAGAGCTCTCATCAGACCGAAAATCCTTTGCAAGTAAGATGCCAAATAAATGGAGTCGGAAAAGGTCAGGTTTCTAAAATTCCAGGGCAGACTATTCAGCTTAGTGAAGAAAGATTCCCCAAAAAGTAAAACGATCCGCTATCAACCATCTCAACAAACAAATTAGGTGAAATGTCTCTAGTGCTCAGAATTTTCAAACTTAACCAGGGTTTCGACTCAAGAAGTGTTTATACAAGTTCAGGGTCGTTTGGCCACAATATCGCCCAGAAAATTTACAAGACTACCCAATAGTGGTCAAACTCACACGGTTGCAGAGAGTAGCTTATTAAACAACTGGGAGATTTTGGCAGAGACAAATGAACTGTCACAAATACACAACTCTAGACTAATTCCAAGAAGGATATTTCAGAGGCTAAGTCTTCAATATAATATGAAGCCACACCAAGCCCAACAAAAATCTCTGGCAATGAATTCTAAGCGAGATCAGACACTTTCTTTTAAACTTCTCCTCTAGACAGCAACTAGAAAAGATTTTGGGCCTTATTCAGTTTCCCTCGTTTGTCAACTCAGCTAAAGAGCAGGCTGAGAGATATCAATTGAGTTTGGAGAAGAGCAGCAAGGAAGGTGTTTGGAGACCTTCAGGCTCCAATGCATGGTTGTTTACAAAAAATTCTCAGGCATTAGATGACACCAAATTCATTTTCCATGTTGGTCCTAATAGTGCTTCCATAGACTTCCATGATCCTTCATGAAGATGCATCCTGATTGGGTTGTGGAGGTCATTTTCAGGAGACTTCAAGATTAAGAAAATGGTTCCTTCCAATTTGCAGCATTTCACTTAAATGTGTTGAAACTGATGGTGGCCTTCCTAAATTTAGAGAGACTCAATTAAAGAGGTATGCTTATGAAGATTTTTATAGACAGCCAAGTAGCTGTTGATTGCCTCACGGGAGTATCCTGTACAAAAATTCTCAAAACAGTGACTCTTCCCACTATGATGTTTCTTCAGGAGAGAAGTGTGTTCTGTTCAACCTTCCATTTGTCTGGTTCACTATCTAGACTGATATCCTGCGTACAGAATACAACTTTGACCATAGTTCTTTTCAAGAGATTTTAGAATTAGTTCCAGATCTCCAAATATGAATGTTTGCAACAAAAGAAAACCACAAATTTCCACTATTCATAGCCCCAAATATAGACTTTCAAGCAGTGGCAAGAGATGGTCATCAATCTATGTTTCCTTTGTCGAGTTTGATTGTGAAGCTTTGAATATCCTTCAAGAATTTTCAAGGAAAGCTATGTTAATAGCTCTACTCAGGGCAAACAGCCCATCGTATCCACTGCTTCAGTGTCTAAGACCAAAGACTACACCCACCTTGGTCTGCACAGCTGTATCAGAAAATAGGATGTCGGATTATCTCCACTTCCTTCTTCACGACTATGAATCTTCAGACTTATTTTCTCTCTCTCTCTCTCTCTCTCTCTCTCTCTCTCTCTCTCTCTCTCTCTCTCTCTCTCTCTTATTTTCGAGAAGGATCTCTCAGCCCACAATATTATTTAATTGGCGAGCTGCAAAAGATCCTTCACAGGACAATACCAATTTGTGTAGAAGTTTGAATGGCTCTTCTAAGGAATAAGTCATATTGTCAGATAACCCCCAAACTTCTTGGCTTCTTTTCTGGACTACCTCTTTGAGAATGGGAAGCTCCAGCCATCCTTAATTTTGTCATATGAATCTTCAATAAGAGAACTTCTCAGGCAAGCATTTGATATGGATCTAGACTTGGATATGTTTCATAAGTTCACTGAGTCTTTTGCATTGCATTGACGACCACCACCAATTTCTGTTGTTTCTTGGTCTCAAGATAAGTTGAATTTTAGGGCTAAGTTACATATTTCCTCCATCTCCATTAAAGAACTTTAGTAAAATACACTTTTAACTGCTTTAGCCTTAGGAGAAAGAGTGGGTGAACTGGCTGCATTTGAGGGGACCAAGAGTGCCTTACCATATCCCACATCGTCTAGTAAACTTGACTCCAGGCCTCTTCTTTCAACAAAATAGTAGTCTTTTCAGAGACGAGGTCCTCTATACATTTCAGCTCTGGTGTCCAGAGATAGCAACCTCTTTCTTGTGTCTATATTGCAACTATATTCACAGAGATCCACATCAGAAGGTAGCTTATTTCAATTCCCAGGGCAACAAAATCCTCTTAACAGGAGCTATTCATATTCGATGATCTCCCTTTAGAAAAAAAAAAAAGTTGATCCTGTCCCCATTCATACAACACATTCTGTGAAAAAATAAAAATTACTTCTACGGAAGTGTCCTTTGCTAATATGCAATTTTAGGACATCCAGAGCCTTTTGTCTAGTCTGACCAGAAATGAATTCAAGCAGTACAACATTCATGTGTGGTACTTAAGCTTGTTCGGGAACCCTGCATGGGAACTACGAGAAAGAATACTTTTTAGTTAGGTCCTTCAGTGGAAGCATGATGACAGGCATCCAATGTTCACTGGGGTCATCTCTTATAAGGTGAGTCAGCCTTGTTAGTTTTTCTTCTCATCTATACAAACCTGTAGGTGTTGTACATTACTGCTTGCTGGTGGACAATTGCCTTCAATAGTGCACGACTCTAGTCATTGGAGACCAAACATCCCATTAACCCCCAAAAAGGGGATTAATTTGCTGCGATGTGAGGTTATGCGTGATCTCCAGAACCTTCCTTCCTCCCTTAGCCTCATGACTTGGGCCCGCACAATAGATTGACACTGAGTTAATAAATGGAGGCTGGGTACAAGTTGATAAGCAGGTAGGCTGGATCACAGCTGTAACATTAATTCATTCAGCTAAGCATTGATGACTTAGTTATGACGTCATCCATTGAAGATGGTTTTTAGAGTTGGAGTACTAGGTTCAAGACCACCTGACCTAGAAAGTCTGCCTTACACACACTGAGTCCGGGGTATGAATGTTGATACACTGTTCCTAGTGCAGAAGATTGATTGATTTGGAGTTTCTGGAATCTTAACATCTGAGGTCATCGATGCTGATACCATTTGTCATAAATAAAAAATAAAAGTATATTCAATTTAAAGCAATGAAAGCAACAATGTCTTAATAAAAGTTAAATAGCTTTCAGAAGACCTGCTTCTGAAATAAATCTAAAAATACCGCTGGCATAGTACAACACATCGTGCCTAAGAATCATGGCAAGGATGAACCTGCCATCCTGGACCTCACCTTGTGACTCAAATAGATACCTATTTCTTATAGTACTAATTATGTGGCATTCGGTTAACAAATGCATCACTGTCAGTCAATAGAAACTTGTGAGTCAACCGAGTTTGTCCAATGTGGAGACGACGCAGTAGTTTCCCACTTTCGGGGCGGGGCGTCTTGTTATACGTTCAAGGAGATATAACATTCATTATTTTTCTCATCTTACTTCCAACTCGACTATCCCAATGCAGTTGACAATTATTAAATATCATCTTTAATGCTAGGTAAAACTCCATTAAAGAAAATGGGATACCTTTTTGGTAGCAACTCAACTGTAGCATTCTGTACCAGTAAATCTGCTTAATCATTTCCGGGCTCAACTACGTGCGCTGGAACCCAGCAAAATTGAACTGTTATACCTCACGACCCAAAATCAAAATCCACTCTAAAATCTTTAAAACTAAAGGGTACAATTCTTGCATTACTAAAATAGGTAAAATTGCCCTCCTCTCTTAATGCTATTTTTTCAATAGCGGTTAGTATGCCATATCATTCAGCAGTAAAGGTAGAAGATACTGGAGGAAATGCACCTCTATAATTAATGACACTACTATATACTCCAAATACAATGCCAGTATCAGATTTGGAGCCATCAGCATATGTAAAAGTTGATTCCCTATGTTCTTCATTATGTTCCATAAAATAAGACCTCGTATCCCAGTAAAATATTTACAGAAAGATATCTCTGGCAATTTTCATGAAGAGGTTAACGATATCCTAAATGGAAGAACACTAATTCTTGCTATGTCAATACTGTTTATCAATTGTTTTACCCGAAAACCATAAGGATCAGGAGATTTTGGGTGCAACTAAAAAATGTTGAATGACTTACAAGGTTTGCAATCTGATACATGAAGTTTGTACAACCTAAACCAACACCGAAGAATAGGAGACTTTGGCTCCAGCATCAACAAGGAGGCTTGGGATAGGGGGAGTTCTAAAGGCTCCTGTGGCCAATCTGATACCAGTATAGTGTATATAATCTAAAATCTTTCATCAGCTTGGGGTGGATGAGGAATATATTTCCCACCCATAACTAATTTTTGAAAAAAAAATAGGTCATGTATAACTTTTAAATAGTTTTGTGGACTGCTCCCCATGAAGTATGGGACAAAACTTTAAAAAGATTCAGAGCCTCAAGACATTTTACTTTTAAGGCTTCCAAGTGAGGAACCCATGTAAGCCTGCAGTCAAATATTCATGCTAAAAATCTAGCTTCACTTAAACAAGGGATCCGTTAACCTTTGATTATATATCCGGGTCTGGATATACTTCGCAAATACAACAGAAATGGAGGCCAAAAACAATTTTGCTTGTCAGAACCTTAAATCCAATCATATTAGCCCAGCGAATTATTTTGTTGATGGTATGGAGAGATCATCTGCAAACAGTGTCGAGAGAATATCTCCAGGAATGAGAGAGGATATGACATTAATGGCTAAAGTAAATAGGGTTACACTCAGAACACTACCTTGGGGAACTCCCTATTCCGGACATTTCATCTCTGACAGAATTTCCCCTTCTTTAACTTGAAAAAAAAATCTATGTGAAACACGTTTAAATGAACAATACTAAAATTATGAATGGATTTATGTATACCATATCTCCTTGCAGTATTATATGCCTTCTCAAGGTGAAAGAAGACTGTTACATGCTGCTGTTTGGAGGTAAAGGCTTCACAAATAGAGGATAGTGCAAAGGAAGCAATATCTCTTTGGTATTTATGTCGTACTGGACTCCCTGGTCTAGCCTTTCAGGAGAAGGTACTTGGATACCACACAATAGCTCCCTCAAATATAGTTTTTTTTTTCTTATTTACCAAATGTTAGTATGCAATATGAAAAATATACATTCTTTATATTCTTTGGATATATATATATATATATATATATATATATATATATATATATATATATATATATATATATATATATATATACACATATATATACATATATATACGTGTACATATACATATATATATATGTATATATATATATATATATATATATATATATATATATATATATATATATATTGAACTACAACTTGATAAAAATGATAATAACAACAACTAACTAAAAGAAATGTCCACTATCGTAAAAATACATCATTAGTTGAAAGTGTTTCAGATCATCATATAAAAGCATTTATTTCAAATTCGGCTCTTTTTCCGAGGATGACTTGTAAGAGAATTAAAAACAACGTGCGCACTAAAAATGAATCTTTTCTTTTTTTAGAAGCATATGCTTTGCATGAAAGCCATATGCATATTTCACATATAACCCGGATTATCTGTTTGAACGCTACGTTTTGGATAAACAAAATATCGGTACACTATTTTGGATTACGTGAGATTAAGTTCTGTCGAGTTTGAAAAAATGACACAAAAGATACCCGAAATGGAAAAAACTGAAATGGGCTGAAAAATATAAATATTAATGTTTAGCAACTACATAGTTTCAACTGCTAAAATTCTGCGAAATAATTTTACAAATCAAAAGATCTACAGCTTTAAAAATTCTAAACTCTTTGCTCAACTGCATAGTTACAACTGCTAAAATTCTGCAAAATAATTTTAGATATCAAGAGATCTAGTTTTAAAAATCATAAACTCTTTCCTCAAAAACTAACAGATGATAATGAAATGAAATAGTGAAAATCAAAAAGACCAGAACTGATATTCATTATGCCAATATGATAAAAGGTTATAACGGACAGATGCTGTTAGATTCCATTCATGGAGGTGTGTCTTAACGACCACCATTAGAGCCTGGGAGGTCATTGCACATCTTTGAAGAAACTCCACCGTTTCATTATAGTGACAAATTATTACTATTATTATTATTAAATGCTAAGCTACAACCCTAGTTGGAAAAGCCGGATGCTACATGCCCAGGGGCCCCACCAGAGAAAATAGCCCAGTGAGGAAAGGAAACAAGGAAAAATTAAATATCTTAAAGAATAGTAACATTAAAATAAATATTTCCAATATAAACTATAAAAACTTCAACAAAACAAGAAGAGAAAGTAGATAGAATAGTGTGCCCGAGTGTACCCTCAAGTTGAGGGATTAAACAGGAACATGGAATAAAGGAAGTAATATGCTGAATACAGTGAAGGTTAGAAAGCGAATGTAGCTAATAGTCGAAAGGATGCCTCCAAAAATCTATAGTGAGTGAACACAGCCACCTAACCCAACGCAGATAACTAACGAGCAAGTCACTTTTTCTCTATATTTGTGTATGTGAGATATAAGTATACATAAGGACATTATCTCTAAATTTTGAATTTTCGAGCGATATTTTTTTTTTTTTTTTTTTTTTTTGGTGAGGTTAGTAAGAACGATCAAGCAGTTTGACTTTCGATCATTCATATCTTAATCATCACATTATATACGGTATATAATTACTTATATGCTATTTACAATTTTTATGATAAAATTTCCTATGGAAAATAAGTTCGTCTCATGGCCTTTATTATCAATTAAAAATGTGTAGTAATTGCAAAACAGTAATTGGTAATTCATTTTTGGATTTCCCCATTGTTACGGCGAATTTGTTAATATACCAATTTTCTCTTTAGCTATGGTAAGCAGCTCTTCTAGGAGAAGGACACTCTAAAATCAAACCATTGTTCTTTGGTCTTGGGTAGTGCAATAACCTCTGTACCATGGTCTTCCACTGTCTTGGGTTAGAGTTCTCTTGCCTGAGGGTACACTTGGGCACACTGTTCTCTCTAATTTCTCTTCCTCTTGTTTTGAAATTTTTTTTATAGATTATAAAGGAGATATTTATTTCAATGTTATTTAAAATATTTATTTTTTCATAGTTTCCTTTCCTCACTGGGCTATTTTCCCTATTGGAGCCCCTGGGCTTATAGCATTCTGCTTTTCCAACTAGGGTTGTAGCTCAGCAATTAATAATGATAATAATAATTACGGTATACCCGAAAGCCATGCAAGTCCTTCATAAAGAAGGCAACCGTGCTTACCCCTATACAAAACCTGGGAAAAGCAAATTAATAGCTAATCAGAGAGAGGGAGAGAGAGAGAGAGAGAGAGAGAGAGAGAGAGAGAGAGAGAGAGATAAATAACGTTCAGGTATTGCTGGGTTACCTCACACCTATAACAAGGGCCATTAATGGTTTTAAAGGATTCTTCAGATATTACAAAGCACCTTCCTCCCTTGAAGAGGTTATCGATCTCATTGAAGCAAGAATAAAGATAATCCAGAGCCTTATTTCTGCTGGAATAATACTATATCATCTTCAAAATCAATAATGTATCACTTCTTGTATTCGTTCAGAGCGCTCAAAAACATTTATCTGTTCAACTATAAGCCTTTTTATAAAACCCAACCTAAATTGTGTGAAGGTTTTCACGAACAGATCATACTTAAAGTAGAGCAATAGGGAGACTTCTTTTTCAGTTTTCCTGGACCTGGTGGATATGATCTGAATTACATTTTCAAACATATCAATATAGCTATGAAAATTCCTACAAATCATTAAAAGCTTTTTGCTCTCTCTCTCTCTCTCTCTCTCTCTCTCTCTCTCTCTCTCTCTCTCTCTCTCTCTCAGAATAATTCCTATAAATCATTAAAAGCTTTTTGCTCTCTCTCTCTCTCTCTCTCTCTCTCTCTCTCTCTCTGTCTGTCTGTCTGTCTGTCTGTCTGTCTGTCTCTCACTCTCTCTCTCTCTCTCTCTCTCTCTCTCTGTCTGTCTGTCTGTCTGTCTGTCTGTCTGTCTGTCTGTCTGTCTGTCTCTCTCTCTCTCTCTCTCTCTCTCTCTCTCTCTCAGAATATTTTTTATAAATCATTAAAAGCTCTATCTCTCTCTCTCTCTCTCTCTCTCTCTCTCTCTCTCTCTCTCTAGAATAATTCCTATAAATCATTAAAAGCTTTTACACACACTCTCTCTCTCTCTCTCTCTCTCTCTCTCTCTCTCTCTCTCTAGAATAATTCCTATAAATCATTAAAAGCTTTTACACACGCTCTCTCTCTCTCTCTCTCTCTCTCTCTCTCTCTCTCTCTCTCTCTCTCTCTCTCTCTCTCGAATTATTCCTACTCTCTCTCTCTCTCTCTCTCTCTCTCTCTCTCTCTTTACATATATATATATATATATATATATATATATATATATATATATATATATATATATATATATATATATACATATATATAAATTAAAAATTTAATACGTACAGTATACTGTACGAGTACATACATATGTGTGTTTGTGTATACGTATGTGCGTGTAAATAACTGTAAGACAGCAGTCATAAGTTAATTATATAAAATCCCTTCAATACAATAAGAATGTCAAAACCACATCTTTTTTTATAGTAAAGTATAACGCATCGAAGCATTATATACCAGGATAACATTAGTGCGGCTGCAAATAATGAGGAAATGCTTTATAGGGATTGAAGAGATTAAAAACATATTTAAAAAAGAATTTCAAGGCTTTTCCTAGAGAAACCATTTGCCATAATTAGGCAAAGTCGTTTAGCATTTATGCTAACATGAATAGATATGGTTAGACATTTTTAATATTATCGCAACTAGTGGCTATTCAAAGGAATTCGTTGATAAATGAACTAGTTAGCATAACAGTAACATAACGGACAATTGCATAAAAAAAGATATATGTGATATAACATTACCTTATTCCAATCAAGTAAAAAAAAACCTAATATCAAATAAGACTTACTTGATTTATCTTTCGAATAAAATGGTCCTGGTTATTTTTGGTGTTGGCTTCTACCAGAGATAATTTTCAAGATACCCCCACCACGCCTAACCTGGAAGAAAGGGTGCCGATTAAACACAATACCAATAGTCTAAAAAAAATTTGGTTTCATCAGCAAAAAAAAAAAAAAAAAATCTTTACTTACACTTCAAATCAAGAAAGTACTAAACTACTATAAACTTAAAATATTGAAAATAAATTCCGTAATTGTACTTATTAACATTAAACCCTCTACAACTTTAAATTATCATGATTAAACTTTATTGTTCAAATATGTAATATAATAAACTTCTTTGAAAATCAAAAACTTGAAACCAATTTACTTGTCTTTATCAGTTACAAACAGTTAATCCGCACTACCAACAAGCAAAGGAAAAGTTGTGTAAAGCTATATTTCATCATAAATATCAAATAAAGAAATCCATGTTATTGCTATTTACATTTACCATCATTCACTTGTGTAAATTTAAATTTCATTCATGGCATTTTGCCATCAAACTTTTACTGTTCAACTTACAAAGTTAAAATATCACGCATTTGCATGTTCAACTATCAATGAGGTGTCTCAAAATGTTTTCCTTAACTTCCTGTAAAACGGATTGACTGAAAAGTAAATAAAAATTTACTTACCAAAAAGAGAAGGCGCGAAGTGGACGCTCGATTTCTAGAATGGAGCAGTCAGTCAGTCCTCGTATGCAGAATTCTTGATTCACATCAAAGTCCCTCAAACAAACTAAGCCTAAAGGCCGGAGGTACTTAACCTTGCATACATAACCTAAACGCCACAGTACAAGGTCTGATCTGCATAACCTAAGTATTGTAACCTATTTATAATTTCCTAACCGGCCTAACAAACTCCAGTCCCTAAATAACTCGATTCTAAAACATACACAACACTAGCGGCAGGATTCTAATCGCCTGGTTATGGAAATATAAAAAGCTTTAAGGTAAGAAGCAAAAATTATATAGCGGCCCCCTTATCTAACCCCACCATTCCTTCCCACCAGCTTCCTAGGCCTACAGCGCTGATTTCTTTTAGGTTATTTTCTTCAGTATTTTGACTGACTAACGCTTCACATAAGATGGTAATTATCTTAGTATAGCGCAAGTAAACTACAACACATGCATTTGTTGTTGTTTATATTCTTCCAAACGCAATATTTGATCGCTTAAATACTCGGAACTGAAGAAAGCTTTATTAATTTTGATACTTTTGAAAAACATTAACGGCAAAGCGAGATGCACAAGACTACTTTGCAATCCCAAAGCTTACAAAAGACCAAACCAACAGATGATGAAGATATCGAACCAAAGAACCTGAAACCTTAAACATCTGAAAAGGAATTACAAATGCAAATTAAGATTATGAAAATAGAAAAAAATAATAGAACGCTAAAAAAGAAGATATTTAACACTCACCATTTGCAGCCATCCGCCGAGTTTCTTGCACCATGGATGCAACATTGAAGGCTTTTATTGATAAGTAAAATGGTAGAAAAAAAAAAAAAAAAAAAAACAGATCGAAAACTATATGCAAAAAAAAAAAAAAAAAAAGTGAGCTACGATTTTATAATGTTTTAATGTTAATAACATTGAAAAAAATTGAATTCCAAATCCTTTCACAGAGGAACAAGAATTGACGCCAAGGATCACAGACAGCGCGCAAAGCTAGCAGCGGGGATTGACGCAAGCGGTCGCCAGGGAATAAGGAAAGCTTAAGAAAGCAATTCTAACAAGCGAGAACACCTTCGCGTGCAAAGAGCAAATATCTAAAGCAGAGAACATCGCCTACCCAAGAGCAACTACCTCCATTATTCTCTTCCTCTGTGAAATGAGTGTCTAAAATATTTTCAAATAATATTTATACATTATAATTATATTAATAAGTGAAGCAAGTTTCATTAAAAGGTGTAACGTGTTAATTTCTGATTAAATATTCAGATTTCTTCTCTGAGCACAAAGCTTTTTCATTTTAAAACAAAAGCAAATTAAATTACTCGACAGAATAACCATTTCTTATTCAATAGAAGCCTTCAAAGTAGCATCATACACACTGAGCCAATTCTAACATGCAAATCTTACTAGCTACACAATTGCATAATCACATTTCTGACATGTAAATGGTTCATTTGGAAATAATATAAATAAATAGAGCAATAAATCATAATACACATCATAAATTTGCATGCAAATAAATTACATAACATCACAAAAGCACAGACATAAATAAGCAGATAACATTGCAAAATAAAAAATATTCAATAGGCCTTAAAAACTACGAGATAAAAAACATAGTTTTACATGTTAAAAAACACACACATCGCAAGATACAAAACCTAAAAGACATCCTTTCATAGATTTCAGTGGATATCACAACACTCCTAGATCACCACAGGATACCATCTCCATATGTGGTAAAAGTTCCCAAATCCCTATGATAATCTTTTCGCCTATTGGGCATATAAGATTATCAGTAGCATTTACATCTATGGTTAAAAAACTCTGAAAATGACAGTTGAATACCATGTTGTACTCAGAATTACCATGTATAAGGCGGGCATTGTAACAGACATAAAATTAGCAATAAAAAAAATCTAAAATTCTAGGCTCAGGTGCATCATGGTGATCCCACCTTTATGAAGAGATAGAATCTGTAAAAAGATAAAAAAAAACAATGTTAACTATAGGAAAAAAATAACTAATATCGTCTGACCAATATTTGTTAATAACAATGATCCTTAGCAAACACAACCTACTATTAAAAACAAGATACGTTAATTTGTTGTTAAGAATGAAATTTGAAATATAATTATAGGACTACATTAGCCAATCAGATGATAGTTTGCTGAACCAACATATTCTAGAACATTTTCCAAATACTTGGCATGTCATGTTATCTCTTCCCCTTCCTGGATTGCATCGTTCAGTGTGTTCCATTCCTTCTACTAAAAATTTTTGGATTAGACTGGATTTATGAATTTGGGCTGTATGGCTTAAGGGTGCAACAGGGGAAAATCTTGCAGTTACACTATGACTTATATTTAGTAGTGAATTATAAAGCAGAAGGATGTAAAACTGGAACAGCTAGGGGCCATAAGTAAATGCAGACGTCCAACTAACGGTTTATATTTAGTAGTGAATTATAAAGCAGAAGGATGTGAAGCTGGAACTGCTAGGGGCCATAAGTAAATGCAGACGCCCAACTAACAGTTATAGTACATGAGGTGCACTTAGCCTAGGTACAATTAATAAAAACCGTAATTTCAATTGGAAACTCTCCGTATAACTATAATGTTCTCAGCCGTATTTCAATAAAATAAACACGACTGTAATTTTACCATACTTTGTTATTATATTTTATGGGTTGGTGACTGTAATGTCACTCCTTTACATTAATATATTGAGTTACATGACAGCAAGTTTTTCCCAAATATTTCCACCCATTAGATGACCCAATACATAGCATTACCTACAAATTACCTCAAATGAAAGTACTGAAAATTAATCAAATATATTTTTACCTCTTATTGCCATCGATCCCAACACTCATCAAATAAAAGTCAAGGAAGGCACCATCCGAGCTAAAAGGATTGTTTTCATTTCAAGAGTTTAGCCTTAATGGTAGTGATCTCGATATCATGAGACTTTCTTAAGTGACATGAGGGTTTGGTTTCAACTTGAGGGGGGTGGAACGATTTGAACATGTTCCTTTCAACCCAACAAGGCCTCAAAGTCGAAATGGAACAATATACTTGCTAGCCTGTCGACCTACACAGGTCACAACTATGGATGAAATCATCTTTGTCTGCATCCTTTCCCACTTCTATGAGGGGTTGATGTTTCTGGCCAGCTTTCCTCATGCACCCGCGTCCCCCCCCCCCCCCCCCCCCCGGGGTCAAAGGCCACACTCCCTCAAATCAACCATTAAAACTAAAATGCGATAAATAATAATGTTGCTAATAATACAGGATAAAGAAAAATACCCTTAAACAGTGGGGTATTGTTTATGCGTTGGTGGAAAAAGATAAAGCTCAAAGATTTTGGTGTATCCGAGATAAATTATCAAAATCGTAACCCCTAACTAAATTTAATCATAAAATTAGCGTCCACCATCGATAAACATGTATTACATACAAGATGTTTCATGCACATTTTACATAGGTGTAAGCAAGGTCTATAGAATTCTATAGACCTTGGTTGCAAGAAGATTATCTCACACCAAGTGTGCGTCCCTCGGCAAAAAAAAAAACTTTAACGATTATATTCGGCAATAGGAAAAGCTATCTGATCTAGGAAAGGAGTTATTACAAAAAGTGTCTTGGTAAACATCAGTATCAAAGTTGTATTGATCACGTTCTATGGTGATTTGTTGAATTCGTCTAGCTCAACGAAAGGTTTACTGCCCTTAACAGTGTGCGTGGCATTGCCAACATCCCTTAAAGTGCTCTAACTCTCTTAAACTATTACTTTTACAAACCAGCACACTGTATAATAGATTAATTCATCAAAACAAGAAAAATTGTGTATGGCACTAGAAATAACTAACCACATGAATTTGTAAAAAATAGCAAACGAAAACTAGCTTCTCCCAAGACCATTTCAAGCGTACTTCCTTCTTAGATAACTGTTCATGTATGGAATTCTTTAATAAGTTATTTTTCTGTAATCTCGACTCAAGATTGTCAGCCCACCTTAATAATATTCTTTTTATTCACTGCTATTTTTCTCAAGAGGTAAAAGTTAACAGAGAATCTTACTAGTTTGTTGCATTCACTTACGTATCTTAAGCATTTAATTTCTGGAAGACTTTTTGTTTAGGTTACATTTAAACCTAGTTCATCATTCTGTTCTCTCAGTGAAGGATGAGAAACTCAGTTAATTATAACATAGAAGCTCCAACCTTAGTATTTCTTCTACGACACAAGCAGCAGAAAATGGCCCACTACCCCTGGCAGACAGCTGCACAGGACAATTGCAGGTATCCAGAACTAACCTGCAGAATGCTTAAAAAATGGCTTCAGCTAGAAGGAGATGCCAGATAGTCTCCATCAATGACATGCAATGGATTCAACTGAGCTGACAAAGAAGAGAGCCATTGGGTCAGTTCTCATGGCACCTAAACAAGAGGCATCAGTAGATCTGAATACCATTCAAAGTGTGGCTATCTAAGAGTCACTGGGTTCATCCTAAGACTAGATGTCATCAAGAACCTATTGATTACACAGCAAATTGGACAGAAGGGAGAAATTGTGCAAGCATCCAGGTTGTTTTAAGGGTGTTGGAAGGACTCCAAGGATACATCCCTAGGGTCTTGAATGGTTAGTGGAAAAAATACCGATTGCCGGTGATTCCCAGAGAGAAAGAGACCTTTCAATCACATACAACAGTAAGGACCACTCTGAACCTAAAACTTGCCCCTGGTCACTAAGCATGTCTGCGTAGTATCTTCCTCTTACTGAAATGAGCTGTGATGGCACCTTTACAGTTATCCACCACTCATATGTGCAGCTGATTTTGTGAATATGCTATAATTGTACGAGTCCCCACTTCATTTGAGTGGAACTCCTCCGGCAAGGTTTTTCTCATTTAGCAACCACGAGAGGTTGTCCTGTACGTTATTCCACCGGAAAAATATTGGAAAGGAGATCATTGGCTGCCAACCAGCAATGCTACAGACACCGCTGAAGCAGCCACTGGTGCAGATGCCTGTGTGGAACGAGTTTCTCCGGTGATGAAAGATGTCCTGAAAGAAATTGCCAATGCCAAACCAGGTGCTCTTGCTTGAAGAGAAATGTAAGTGCCACCTACTTGCTTGAAGAGAAATGTAAGTGCCACCTATATATACCTGATGATGTTACCGTGACAAACACACACTTGCTGCTGTTGAGGTTATGAACATGACAACATATTTCATCCTCTGCTTCGACCTGAAACTTAAATTTTCTTGATTTACCAGAATCCCCAGATCACGACAAGAGGATAGTGTCTCAAACCTGAAGCAACAGCCACTTTAAGGAAACTAGTATCAACTACTTATGGAGATGCATGGAAAGTCTATCCTGTTAGAGTGAACCTAAGCTGATATCAAAGTGAACACTCAAGGAAATATTTAAGGAGTGGTGTAAATTCAAAACAACAGGGCTTGTAACTGCTACATTGTGCCTTCATACCTAAAAGTTTTCACCGACTTCCCAACCCATCCGCCGATAAGACTGATACTTCACCAGGTAAAGCCTAAAATACAGTTAGCACTTAAGTTACAATTTCTTTAAAGCTTCTGGGGGCATGATTGGTAGCAACATTGTCTTTCATTTGAAGAGACTAGGGTTTGATCAAAGTATGAGGTAGAAATTTACATATATATATATATATATATATATATATATAAATAATTCCCATAATATATTTTAGTTCAGCAGAATCGTAGAGAAGCATGTATTAGAGTCGTTACAGTTCTTTTGAAACAGACTCACCCAAGTGCTGGAGGTGGCACCCTTGAAATGGCTGCTAATGATATCAGTCCAATTCTTGTTTGTCCATATTTTCAATTTTAATAGAATTGGAATCATATATATATATATATATATATATATATATATACATGTGTGTGTGTGTCTGTGTGTCTGTGTGTGTGTTTGTGTGTGCTTGTGTACACACACACAAGAATTTGTTAAAATTTTTGTACCATCCTCACAGCAATTTTTTTTTTTTTTTTTTTTTTGCATCAGCATTACAACTACTTTCCATAGTAATGCTTTCCTTACAAAATAACAACAATGAAGAGCAAATATATGACAAATTTTCAAATAATTTTTATTTTTCTCAACTATGCAAACCTAAGCTCTTCACATAGAAGTATTTCAGCGAAGCTGCAACATTGCTGTAAAAAAGTTTAAGGTAGTGTTAACAACTATATATGATGTTACCAAAGAGTGGCAGGGGAAGCACCATCGCTCCCCACTCCATCCCCACCTTCCCCTCACTAAACAAAACACTTACTTTGATTACAGACGGGACTTCCAGTGGTAGGTGATGGCAGTCGTGTTTATGTAAAGATAATGCGTATTGAATGAGAATCCTGACACCTCGTTAACCAGTGGCTTGACAATGCAAGCAGGGCGATGGGCAATGCACTATCACTAAGCAGGTGTAACCCACATCTATAACTATATCTCATGCAAAATACAAGCAATGGTTTCCGAATACACACACTGGTTTACCCAAACAAGGTATACTTCCCCCTGTAAGGGGTACGGGACATAACCTTAAAATAAAATAAGTATATAACAGCTACAAGACCAGCAGATAGGGTGTTGGATGCTGTACCACCAAGAAAAAGGAAGATGACGAAAAGGAAGAGCCAGTAAGTTTTTATACACAACCCAGTCTAAAACCATGACTTTTGTCCTTAACCGACTGTTTTAAGTCCTGTGAGAGGAGCTAAGGTAGCTATACCACTTGGTGAATAGCTACCAAAACGCCTAAAGAGAACATGTCTAGGGGACTGTATTGCGTGTTGCAAGTATTGAGCGGTGAAGGGGCAGCGCTTCCAGAGATTCGCTTGTAAAACAGCATCGCAAAAGATCTTTCTGAAGGCCAGAGACATACTTACACCTGACATTAAATACTCTGAGAGGTCAATGACCCCTCTGACTTATGCAGAGATTGAGAGATTTTGTGGCTTGTGCAGAGATCATAATCCTAGTTATCTTCTTAACTCTCCCCCTGCTAACAGAAAGGTTCTTCTGGCGACAAGCTCCCTATGTGTACCTGAAGCAGTGCCTTAATGCCCTAACTGAACACACCACAACCGATCAGAACGATGGGTTCCAATCCTAAGACCCCAAATCTGGGAGGATGTGACCTGTTACCAGGCATCAACATATTTCGAGTCTTATGAAAGATTTTGTCACCTTCTTCTTGACTAAGTGATGTCACATGAGAAACTAAAGATCTCGCAAACTCTCCTGGATGATGTCAGAGTGAGAACAAGGACCGCTTTTAAACGTAAGCTTTGGCCTGTTGAAAAGACACTGGTTCGATGACCCCTCTTCTATGGAATGTAGAAATTCGGTCACTTTCTAGGGTGAAATGTCTTCCTTTTGATGGAGGGCAGACCTATTTCCAAATGCGTGTTTGCACAGACGTCTCTACCGAAAAGAACGTCAATTACTTTCAGCCTTGAGATCTGTCTCCCGGTTGAGCTAAAGCCTTTCAATAATACACTAAGCAAAATTTTCCCTCTCATAGAACAGTAAAAATATGCTATCAGAGGTATATTGATTCCAAGGGGAGAGACACCCCTTCCAATGATACCAACTACATAAGCAATGACCATTTTTCTTGATAAACTAAAGAGGATGACCTCCTAAGATATACTAACACCAGTTCACCAATTCTGTGAGACCCTTTTTGCAAGAGGACATGCTGGATAACCTCCAACCATGAAGACATTGGGACTCCACTGAATTGTGGAAGATCCAGTCGTATGGTTGTTGTAACAGGTCTGGAAGGGGAGGCAGCTCCCTCAGAAACCACTACAGTGGCAGTGCTCTACTTGCAGCCATAGCAAACCACTGAGACCCATATTGAAGTTGAGTCAATCTGACCTTTTTGAGAGCCTTAGTGATAGGCAAAATGAAGAAAAGGTGTATACCTTGATAATGTCGAATGATGTCACGAAACATCCTTTAACAATGTCTCCGGTAATGTTACTGGAGTGCAGGATACCAGTAATTTCTGGTTGAGGGAAGATGCAAAAGGTCTAATGTTGGTGAACCCCATTCCCAACCAGGGTTCCATAGAACCATAGGGTTCCATGAACTATTGTGAGAATCCGTGAGTTCGTGATTTATTTAATTACTTTTTTTATTTATACATTTTTCTTCGTTAAACGTGCCGTGAGATATCGTATGCCTTCGTTTTTTTTTTGTTTTTTTTTTACTTTACTAAAGGTAGGTATTACAAATGATGGTGAAATAGTTTGCACAGTAGGCGAGCAATGTGGTTTCGCGGCGACATGAGTCATGAAGTATACTCATATTGCACCATTCAATGGTGCGACATGAGCCAAGAAGCATAGCATACTCATATTGCACCATTCAATGGTGCATTATGAGTCAGTTAGGTCCTCTATAGTTCAGATTCCATTTCTTAGTAGGTCTGTCTTGAAAAGAGGGAGAACATTTTTCTTTCAACTGTTCTTTACTAATCGTGAAAGGTTGATTATATATATTAAAAAAAGGAAGCATTCACTAGAAGAGGATAAAAAAATGGAAAATGGTCTAATATGTATGTATATATATATATATATATATATATATATATATATATATATATATATATATATATATATATATATACATTATATACATACACACATGTTGAACAGGAACTTACAGTTTAATAAATTTCTTATTCCTGCTCTAGATATTAATCTCTGGCACCGTCGTTCGTTATTCATATTGAATAAGATTTTTCATAATTTTGACCATCTTTAGCGTTCAAAACTTCCCGGACATTACCATCCTGTTATTAATACAAGGTATGTAATTCTAATATTCATGCCTTCTCCATCAAAGCTCAATACTACACAGTATTCTAGAAGTTTTATTCCAGCTCTGACAAAGTTGTGGAATGATCTTCCTACTCAGGTAGTTGAATAGGAGGAATTTCAAAAGTTCAAACTTGCACGAAGGTCCGATGGCGTATAGGCCGACGGAGACCAGGAGTACGCAAGATACCGACAACCTTTGGTGTTCTAGTGAGTCAGCCATACCAGGATTGGCAGGAGTTCTGGCAACTAAGGTGTCATAGCTGTCACATTAGATAGCACTGAAATCAATCTTTTAAGATCGAGAGAATGAGGGGGTGGAAACCCCATGGGGTTTGGCCTCCCAATGCAGGGGGAGGAAAAGATTCAATGGAACTGCCTCCACAACTACTCCCGAGATTCGATTTGCTGCCAGAGACTGCATAACTATTGCAGTTACTATCCATGTAATATGGCTCTTGAGATGGTCCTATACTATAAGTGAAACAAGGGAGGAGGTAGCAGCCAAAGCAGCAACCTGGTCCTTGAGGCACTTGGCCCGTAAGCCATTCTGTAGTAGAAACGAAGTGAGTGATGAACGTGTGTGAACGTGCCAGATTTGATGAAGAAACCTGGCAACATAACTGCGGGTTCCTCGAAGTTTGCAGGAGGTGATGAAAACTTCAGGAACCGAAGAAACCCTGTTTGTGAGAAACAAAAAAAAACAAAATGGCTAGAGGAATGTTGCCATAGCGGTCACATTAGATAGCACTGAAATCAATCTTTTAAGATCGAGAGAATGAGGGGGTGGAAACCCCATGGGGTTTGGCCTCCCAATGCAGGGAGAGGAAAAGATTCAATGGAACTGCCTCCATAACTGCTCCTGAGATCCGATTTGCTGCCAGAGACTGCATAACTATTGCAGTTACTATCCATGTAATATGGCTCTCGAGATAGTCCTAGACTATAAGTGAAGCAAGGGAGGAGGTAGCAGCCAAAGCAGCAACCTGGTCCTTGAGGCACTTGGCACGTAAGTCAATCTGTAGTAGAAACGAAGTGAGTGATGAACGTCTGTGAACGTGCCAGATTTGATGAAGACACCTGGCAACATAACTGCGGGTTCCTCGAAGTTTGCAGAAGGTGATGAAAACATCGGGAACTGAAGAAACCCTGTTTGTGAGAAACAAACAAAACCAAAATGGCTAGAGGAATGTTAAGCGTCAAGGTTAGCCCTCTTGCATTACCCCAGTCGTCGATGGAGAGTGCTGGGTTAGGTTCTCCGAAGGAAATCTGTGTTAAAGTCCTTCAACTCTACGTGGGAGGGCTACCGAAGTAGCGTAAGCCCAAGAGAGAGGTGAAAAGATGATCTATATCGTCTAGATGATAGTACTCTACGAAGAGAGACTCTTGAGAGCAGCTCCTCCAACTGTAAATGGGAGGACTACCGAAGTAGCATAAGCCCAAGAGAGAGGGGAGAAGACGATCTTGAACTGGCATAGTGATGAACGCGAGAGGGTGAACAACGGCGAATGATGAGTCGTCGACAATTGGCCAGCTGGCGAATCGGAAGTCTGGTGAATCGGCAAACTGGCAACCCATGAGCAGGCAATTGGCATGGCAATCAGTGGTTGGCGATCGTTGAGCTTGCAATTGGCAATCATTGAGATTGCAATCGGCGAGCAGGCAATTGGTAGGCTAGCAATCGACAAGCTGATGATCGGAGAATAGCAAGTACTGACCTGGCAAATAGCAAGCTGACAAATGGCAAGCTGGCAAAGGGTCTACCTATGAGCTGCCAGTCAGCAATCAGTGAGCTGTAGGTAGGGGATCAGCGGGTGGAGATCTGAGATGACACTCGGTGAGCTGGTGAACGATAATCTGTAAGTTTTAGAACAGCAGTACAGTTTGACAATCGGTGAGTTGGCGATCGGCGAGCTAGCAATCAGCGATCGGTGAACGGAAAGCTGGCAAGCTGCCAATTGGCGAGCTGGAGATCGGCAAAAGAAGAGCAGGCAATCGGCGAGTTGGCGATCGGGAAACGACAAGTTGGCGATCGACGATTGGCAAGAAGGCAGCTAGCAGGTCGGGAATCCG
>NC_090740.1:122836764-122839264 GCF_036898095.1 Palaemon carinicauda | reverse complement strand
AGCAATCTTAATGGACTAATTATCCTTTGCAACTTTATCCTTATGTTTTAAGTATGTCATTGTAAATACTGGTATGTTCTTACCTTCCAAGTGGACTTCGCAAAAAAAGAAAAAAAGAATAAAAAGAGGTTTACCTTTCAAATGTATAAATCTCTTTAACGATAGAAAACATTTTTCTCCGCTAGATTTTATTTTAATTCATCTTCCCCTCCTTCATTCATAGATATCTATTTTTGCTTTTTTTTTTCAAAAGAAACAAAACCAGTCTGTTTTCAATCTCCAGGATTTAGTTTGCTATGTAGGCCTATACGGAAAATCATTTGACCAATTTGAAATGAGTTATTACACATCATTTGCGATTCATGAATAAAGACACAACTCATATGAAATATTCATTAAATCTATAAATTTTATGCAATGTATCAGTGTCCTAGTATACAAACAAATTATTTCAACGATGTATTAAATCTTCTGGTCTGAATAGTATAGATATACTCACGGCTCTTTCACTCCACCCTTCAAAAATAATCTAACGTATTTCTGGTCGAGTATGCTCTCTACATTAGTGAAGTAGTATTTCTGCTATGAACTGTTATATTGGAATAGGGAAATGAGTACATATTGTATCTTTATTTCACAGGTTTTATTGAATTTCTCCAACAATGATAAGTATCAGCGTGGATGACTAGAGTCGTTGTGACACACTGTTAAAAATTTGCATTGAAAAACGGTAAATGCCTGGCAACATTTATTCCAGGTTTCTACCGCTTTTAAAACGGACATATTGACGTAGAGGAGTGATATTACGGTCACCAACCCGTAAAAAGATAATAACAAAGTATGGTTAAATTACGGCCGCCTGTATTTTAGTGAAATACGGCCGAGAACAGTTTTTTTACGAAGAATTTCCGTTTAAAATTACATTTTTAATAGTGCAGTTCAAAATACAGTACATATTGGTTTATCAAGTAATACACTTTGAAAATATATCCAGATTTGCTAATTTCCAACATAGGAAAGAATGGCAGTGATTAGTTCATTATGATAACAAACTTAATGATCAGAGAATTCCTGGGTTTTCAAGTTATCTATGCATAACAATAACAGCTGTTATAACTTTTTCTTAACCTTCTGCTTGACTTCTATTCTTGGTTCCTTTCGTCCACGTAACTGAACAACCTCTTGACGTCCTGGTTTTCCTCTAGTTGCTCCTCGAAGATGAGTGGCTTCCAAGGCATGCATGTACAGTATTCTGCTTTTCTTGCTTGAGGGTACACTCGGGCACACTATCCTATCTTATTTCGCTTCCTCTTGTTTTGTTAAGTTTTTATAGTTTATATAGACAATATCTATTATAAGGTTGTTACTGTTCTTGAAATATTTCATTTTTCCTTGTTTCCTTTCTTCACTCGGCTATTTTCCCTGTTAGGGCCCCTAGGCTCATAGTTTCGTGCTTTTCCAACTAGGGTTGTAGCTTAACGAATAATAATAATAACAATAATAATAATAATAATAATAATAATAATATTATTATTATTATTATTATTATTATTATTGTTATTATTATTATTATTATTATTATTATTATTATTATTATTAGAGGTAACCAAGGTGATCTTTGAGGTCCTGCCCATTACAGATCAAAACGAATTACCCCTTCGGTAAGAGGTGCAATATTACATCTTCGAAGTTCTCCTAAAGAAAACTATCTGACGAATCCCCCCCACCCCCAACATGTTTTTTCCGTGAGGGGAGGCGGGTGGGAATAGTCGATTGCTGGCCAAAGATCAATCGGTTACATTCTGACGGTTATCTGACGCAGGGTTCGGTAGCTTAACCTTTATAAAACGTTGTGGGAGAGTGGACATCAAAGGCTACCTCTAGTCTAAGATGTTATTGGAGAACTCCGAATCATTTCAGCATGGAGACGAGAATTAATCTTAATGAAATTATCTTGAAAACACAGGATCGACCACAGGCACTTAATTTTATGTATCTTTATCGCATTTTATATACATTTTCCGTTTTCTGTTCTGATTTGGACTCTCAACACCGTCCTAATTACTAGACTACATGCTTTAGCATCCCATTCTATAAAATGTTTCTCTACCCTTGTTATCATCTTACACTTTCCAGCCTCTTTAATGGAAAATAATTCATTTTATTTCCTTTAAGTTATCCATGCTAAAGTAATTTCTTTGGTTATTTTGATCTCTCGTAGCTATTTTCCAATAAACATATCATTTATGGAATTTCAGTCAAAATGTGAGAATGGGAATATAGTTATCCGACATCTCAGTGTCACTTTCATTTATAAAACTGGACGCTACATTACTGCTTGATGACACACTCACTCTATTATTATAAAAGAAGAAACACATAAAATTCGTCACACACTGTTTGTAGAAGTTCTTCTGTTTACACGGACCTTGACACGCAGTTATCTTTTGAGGTAAAGCACTGCTTTGAAGTAAAATGCAAGTGAAGTTTAGTCTACACA
>NC_090740.1:122826764-122831764 GCF_036898095.1 Palaemon carinicauda | reverse complement strand
TTGAAAAAAGAGAAAAAAAAACAGGATGCTATAAGCCCAAGGGTTAATAGCCCAGTGAGGAAACGAAATGAGAAATTGAATACATTTTATGAAAAGTAACGGGTAATGAATACAACATATCTTCAGAGCAGTAACAACGTTAAAAATGATCTGTCATTTGTAAAAATATGAAGAGAGACATCTATCAACTAGAAACATTGGCAGCAAGTTTGAACTTCTGAAGTTCCACTGATTCAACTGCTCGTTTAGGAAGTTCATTCCACAACTTGGTCACAGCTGGAATAAAACTTCTAGATTATTATTACTATTATTATTATTATTATTATTATTATTATTATTACTTGCTAAGCTACAACCCTAGTTGGAAAAGCAGGATGCTATGAGCCCAGAGGCTCCAACAGGGGATATAGCCCAGTGAGGAAAGGAAACAAGGAAAAATAAAATATTTTAAGAACAGTAACAACATTAAAATAAATATCTATATAAACAATCAAAATTTTAACACAACAACAGGAAAAGAAATAAGACAGAATAGTGTGCCTGAGTGCACCCTCAAGCAAGAGAACTCCAGCCCAAGACAGAGGAAGACCATGGTACAGAGGCAATGGTACTACCCAAGACTAGAGAAAAAATAGTTTGATTTTGGAGTGTCCTACTGTGTTGTATTGAGCATTATGATGAAGGGATTAGATATTACTTTTAACAATCTAATAATTTTCATACTTTCTACATGTTCAAACCATCTCAGCATTCTCTCATATTTCTTTTACCCTACACTAACTTTTCTATCAACTTTACTTATCACCACATTTGTTTATTATATTTGATTTCTATGTAACATAGATGTTTCTATCAATTCTAGGTGAGTTTCCACATATATTTTACACATACCTTTCAAATTAGAACTCATCTTTCATCTTACATGGCTAACCTCTTTTCAAATATTCTCACAAAGACATCCATGAGTCCTACTCTCCCATTCTTCTCACTCATTATAAACATTAATAATTCCATTTCTAACTTTATAACTAACTAACTTTATTACCACATTTATTCTCGTATTTATTCTCTGGTAAACACTAGTTTTTGCGGTGCATCTTAACTATCCTTAACTAGTAATTAAGCGATTGTGGTGGCCTGTTGGTAACGTCCTCACCTGGTGATCACCAGACTACACTGTTAAAATGTGCTGTAAAAAACGGTAAAATTCTGGAATAAATGTTACCAGTCATTTACCGTTTCAAAAACGGATATTTTGACGTTAAAGATTGATATTACGATCACCAAGTCGTAAAAGACAATAACAAAGTAGGGTAAAAATTACGGTTGCCTGTATTTTATTGAAATACGGCTGAGATCAGTATATTTTACGGATAATTTTCGATTAAAATCACGTTTTTTTTTTTTTTAACAGTGTAGGGTTTCAGTCCCGCTTAAACTTGTTAGTCCCTTTGGTCACTGCAACCTCACCATTCTTGTGACCTTAGGATGGGCGGGCGGGGTGGGGTGCAGAGAGATTCTATAGGTCTACCTCCTGAGTCATCAGCAGCCTTTGCTTGGCCATCCCTGACCCTAGCTGGGGTGGAGAGGGGTCTTAGACGCAGATCATATCTATATATGGTCAGTCTTCAGGGCATTGTCCTGCTTACTAGGGCATTGTCACTGCTCCTTGCCTCTGCCATTCATGATCGGCCTTTGAATATAAGCTAGGTTGGCCAGGGCACCAGCCACCCGTTGAAACACTACAGCTAGAGAGTTATAAGGTCCTTTAACTAGCCAGACAGTACTACATTAAATCCCTCTCTCTGGTTACGAGTCAGTTTCCCTTTGCCTACATATACCCAGAATAGTCTGACCTATTCTTTTCATATTCTCCTCTGTCTTCATACACCTGACAACGCTGAGATTACCAAATAATTCTTCTTCTCTCAAGGGGTTAACTACTGCACTGTAATTGGTCAGTAGCCGCTTTTCTCTTGGTAACTCTTGAGCTATGGTAAGCAGCTCTTCTAGGAGAAGGACATTCCAAAATCAAACTATTATTCTTTAGTCTTGGGTAGTGCCATATCCTCTGTACCATGGTCTTCCACTGTCTTGAATTAGAGTTCTGTTGCTTGAGGGTACACTCGGGCACACTATTGTATCTTATTTCTCGCCCTCTCGTTTTATTAAAGTTTTTATAGTTTATATAGGAAATATTAATTTTAATTTTGTTATTGTTCTCAAAATATTTTATTTTTCCTTGTTTCCTTTCCTCACTGGGTTACTTTCCCTGTAGGAGCCCCCGGGCTTATAGCATATCCTGATTTTCTAACTAGGGATGTAGATTAGCAAGTAATGATAATCATAATGATACGAAGCATTCCATTCACAACTTCTGTTCTCCTCAGACAACTCTGCACATGAGTATGCTGCCCACACGCTTTACTCCGATAATCGATATATTAAGGAGGCAGCGAGACAATAGAAACTTTGTCTCGCAACCTTCTTTAACAGAAAACAATCGCTTCCCCTATAGAATAAAAAAAAAATATTTTCATTGTCCTCGATAACTGTTCTTCATATAAAACCTTAAAGCCAATGTACATATGATCATATATAGTCTATACTGTTAAAAATTTGCATTAAAACAACGGTCAATGCCTGACAACATTTATTCCAGGATTTTTACTGTTTTAAGAACGGATATATTGACGTAAGGGAGTGATATTACGGTCACCAACCCGTAAAAGATGATAACCAAGTAGGGTGCAATTACGGTCGCCTGTAATTTACTGAAATACGACTGAAAACAGTATATTTTTACGGAGACTTTCCGATTAAATTACCGGGTTTTTTTAACCGTAGAAATTTGTGGAACACGGGCTCTTTTTTATAGCAGGCCGGATTATAATTAAAATTGCCATCACTCATGGAACTCGCACTTCAAATATATACTCTGTTTGATTATCCATGCGAAGTATGTTTCTCTAGTTTACTTTTTTGTTTTCTTTTTAAGCCGACAAAAAAAGCTCAAATTGCAAATATTCCTTCATTGCTGACTACATCGATTTGATATCATAATGAGCAGCCTTACTACGAGCATTTGACCTCTGCAGAAGGTATGTGGGCGTTCCTATTTCAATTGGATTCCTCACAGAAAAGGTGATCGTATTTTTTTTTCAAGAATCAGAATCCAATGTAAATAATGAGTTTATCATCGCTGGCGCAATCTCTGAGAGGTTTTCCCGAGAGCAGATGACGTAATATCCTGTCCCACGTCTTTCACAAGGTCCGTTGAGATACTACCGCTAGAGAGTTATAGGGTCCTTTGACTGGCCAGACAGTACTACATTAGATCCTTCTCTCTGGTTACGGTTCCCTTTCTCTTTGCCTACACATACACCGAATAGTCCTGGCCTATTCTTTACAGAAGATTCTTCTCTGTTCTCATACGCGTGACAACACTGAGATTACCAAACAATCCTTCTTCGCCCAAGGGATTTAAATACTGTACTGTAATTGTTCTGTAGTTACTTTTCTCTTGGTAAGAGTCGAAGAGATTCTTTAGCTATGTTAAGCAGCTCTTTTAGGAGGACACTCCAAAAATCAAGCCATTATTCTCTAGTCTTGGGTAGTGCCATAACTTCGGTACCATAATTCTCCTGCTTGAGGGTACACTCGTATACAATATTCTATTCAATTTCTCTTCCTCTTGTCTTGTTATTTTTTTATAGTTTATAAAGGAAATATTTATTTAAATGGTGTTGCTGTTCTTAAATATTTATTTTTCCTTGTTTCCTTTCCTTACTGGGCTATTTTCCCTGTTGGCACCCTTGAGCTTAAAACATCCTGCTCTTCCAACTGGGGTTTGTAGCATAGCAAGTAATAATAATAATAATAATAATAATAATAATAATAATAATAATTATTATTATTATTATCGGGCTATTAATCACTGTTGTGACCCCTTGGCGTATTTAGCATCTTGTCTTTCCAGCTAAGGTTATAACTTAGCTACAGTAATAATAATAATAATAATAATAATAATAATAATAATAATAATAATAATAATAATAATAATAATAATAATAAGGAAGAAGTACAAGGATTGGAATGCGCAGTCTTGAAAATAAAGTCCCTTAAGAGATCATTGGTAGATTGAGTAAACACGAGTGTATAGAGAATTCTGTAATTAATAAAGTCCGGAATTATTGACATATATATATCATCAAAAATTAAAAGACAATAACGAGAACAACTTTGTATTTCATGTCTGGGACTTCCCATCGATATGGAAGTTAAATGGTTCAGGTGTGAAATAGTATTCCAGGGAAAGGACTAAGGACAAAGGATGAAGGACAAAGGACAAAGTAGAGAGTTCACAAAGGGAATATAAAAACGGGACAAAATATCCAAGTGACCGTTTAAAGGTTTAAAGGTTCAAAGGCCACTCATGAATGACAGAGGCAAGGGACTCTGACATTGCTCTGACAAGCAGGACAATGCCCTAGTGACTGACCATAATATATACATATGATCAGCGTCTAAGCCCTCTCTCCACCCAAGCTATGACCAAAGAGGGCCAGGCAATGGCTGCTGATGACTCACCAGATACACCCATAGGCTCCCCCAAAACCCCTCATCCTTAGCTCACAAGGATGGTAATGTTGCAGCGACCAAATGAAATAACGATTTTGAGCGGGACTCGATAACCAGTCAGGGACGTTACCACATCGGCCATCAACAGTGTGGTAAAGTTACAACCATTCCAGAAGGAACTGACGCATATATATATATATATATATATATATATATATATATATATATATATATATATATATATATATATATATTTATATATATATATATGTATATTTATATATATATATATATATATATATATATATATATATATATATATGTTTCCATAACTTAAAAGGAGATTAAATGAAATTTTTATATCATACCATTCTAAATAATATGATCATTTGCGCCTTATGACCTTAACGTTGATGGTG
>NC_090740.1:122805737-122813237 GCF_036898095.1 Palaemon carinicauda | reverse complement strand
ATACAAGTACCAGATAATAGATGATAATATACGAAATGAAAACTCTATAGTTCAAAGCGTTTGACCAAAAAAGGAAACATTGATATATTGTGATCTGGTAAATAAGAACTGTGAAGACAGATGAATTTACGTTGATAAGGTGTGGGGGTGGGGAGGCCTGGAAATTGGATGTTCTAGAGCAGTGTTTTCCTAAACTTTGTTCTGTCATTTCACTCCTGCACCCAGTTCAACCATCCAGATTTCCCCCTTCACGTGTATGAGGGAAAGAGTAGTTAAAACACACTTAAGACTATTGCTAAATTATTTTTCAAATGTGCAAATATACTGATAAAAATATAATTACAGAGTGAATTGGATGGAGAGCAGTTAGTAACAACTAAGCATAGCCATGGAGCCGGTTGATAACAAATTAAAGGACTTTTGTTTACTCTCCCTTCAGAATTCATATTTGAACGAGAACCGACTGGTAGATAGGGCACCGCCTATCTACAACGGGCATTCTCTCTCTCTCTCTCTCTCTCTCTCTCTCTCTCTCTCTCTCTCTCTCTCTCTCTCTCTCCCTCCCCTTGCCCCACCAAGCCCTCATGCTCACTTGCCTGCCTCCGAAATGGGCATGACACTCCAATTCTCCCCTTGAATATCATGTCAGTGCGAACTGATATGATCATATCACAATTGAATGGCTAACAACAAATTGCCGCCAGTAATATGAGGAGGACATTTTCCGCTTGCTTTACTTAGTAGGTAGTGTTATTATTTCACACCTTGAAGCTTCAACCCCAGTTTGGGAACCATTGTTCTAGAGTAACCATAAAACTCCATAATAAGAATGATAAGTAATAGATTATGCGAAGGAGTGCTTTCACAAAAGTGTGGCAAGGTTGGAAGTACACTGTTAAAAAACCATAATTGTAATCGGAAATTCTCCGTAAAAATATACTATTCCCAGCCCCATTTCAGTAAAATATAGGCGACCGTAATTTTACCTTGCTTTGTCATTTTCTTTTACGGGTTGGTGACCGAAATATCACGCCTTTACGTCAATATATCCGTTTCTAAAACGGTAAAAATCCCGGAATAAATGTTGCCAGACATTTACAGTTTTTTTTAATGCAAATTTTCAAACCCGTTCACGTTTGTAGAGTGATATAGAAATACTGATTACAAATTAGACAGAGTAATTGTTTGAAACTGATGTCATTATTCGTTCGTTTACTACAATATATCAAAATAATGATTACTGAATGGTTGAAAAAAAATCTATATTTGTAAAATAAGTAATAAAACGGTTGTTGTAGATGAAATATCATCTGAATGCAATAAGATGGTTTGAAAAGTCGAATGTAATGAAAATAATAAATAAATAACTTGCCTATATTTTAAAGGTGTTCTAAAAGGAAGTTCTACAAACGCCTTATATTATTGAAACATAATTAATCAAAAACTTTGCGATTAATTTTTGTTTACCATCCGGAAATATATTTGAAAATTTCACAACATGCAAATAACAATATTTATAAATAGAGGTCTTGGAGAAATTACTATTTATAGAGATTTGAGATGGTATATGGAAAAGAAATTAGAATATTCTAGATTGCGTGTAGTGCTTTAACTAACCCAATTTCAGCATAAATCCTTATGTTGACTAAATAATACGGTTAATTTTGTTATGTTGCAAATATAAGACATACTTATTTAAGCAGTCTGCTCTATAAATTGGCTCTATTGATATAATATATGAACTTATCTCTTCTAATTCTATTCCCAGCCTAAAATAAGCATTAATTTCAGTATATATTCTTACACAAAATAAGAGCAAAGGTCACTTTGTGTAAGGTGACTCAGATTAACAAACGGATGTAAAACATTTCTCAGATAACTTTAGAGTTCTCTTGCTTGAGGGTACACTCAAGCACGCTGTACTTGCTTGTTTCTCTTCCTCTTTTTTTTTCTTTGAAGTTTTAAAGTTAATAAATGGAAGATCTAATTCAATGTTGTTACTGCTCTTAAAATATTTTACTTTAACTTTTCATTACTTCCCTAGTTTTCTTGTTTCCTTTTCTCACTGGGCTACTTTTCCGTGTTGGAGCCCTTGGGCTTATGGTATCCTGTTTGTTGACTATACTTCATGTCATCAAATAAAAGTTGCTGAATATCCTCAATTCCTTAATAAATTTCACCCACAAACCTATCACCTACTGGCTGCAGTGTTGCAATAGTCCGTGCTTGGCCGCAAGGGCCAGGTAATAATAATAATAATAGTAACAATAATAATAATAATGATAATAATAATAATAATAATACCACTACTACTACTACTACTACTACTACTACTAATAATAATAATAGTATGCTGCTGTATTTTGGCATCATGAGTGAAAATGGTAATCTTAAGATCTAAGAAGTTACAGATCTTTCAGTATTTTTCATCATTACTTAAGCGAGAGTCCGTTGATCAGAATAATGCCCTGTGCACATGATCGAGCATGCCTGACGGGCAAACAGGGATACCATACCATAATAGTTAGCAAGAATGAGGGTTAATGACGTCAGAAGCGGGGAAAACCACAGACTGTGCTCTGGCATCATACAGTGTTGCCAGATCCCTGCCTTTAATTTTACTGCTTCTTACGTCATCAACCCTCATGTTCACTAACTATTGTGGCCTGGTATCACTGTTTGCCCGTCGGGCATGCTCGGTCGTGTGGACAGGGCTTAAATGTGCCCTACAGAATATTGCATATTCCTAATGCTATTCCTTTTGTAAAATAATAAAAGTAAATACTAAACCTGTGTCATTTGTACTGCGATAGTGTCGCTCATCTTATCTTCACTCTTCTTTGAAGAAGACTGCATTAGTCGAGAGCTTTGATGTGTTGAAATTGCATAGGAAATACGACCATCTGTAAGGGAGAAATAATCACTATTTCATTATATTGACTCATAAGGTTCTTCAAATAAATCTATTGAAATTAGTTCTTTTCTAACATTTCTCTTTCTGGATATTTTTAAAAACTTTTTCTTATAGATGTAGGACCATTATATAACATACTTGTCTTTTTTACAATTTGTTTTCTAGATTTTTTTATCAAAATATTTATGGGACAAAATACAATTACATTACAAATAGATGCCAAATTGAAACTAGATTATAAGTGATATAAAGATAAAATGATATTTAGTCAGAATATATGAAATCTCAATATATGAATATATCAACATATAACTAATTCAATAGCCCATTATTATTATTATTATTATTATTATTATTATTATTATTATTATTATTATTAGCCAAGCTACAACCCTAGTTGGAAAAGCACGACGCTATAAGCCCAAGGGCTCCAATAGGGAAAAATAGCCCAGTGAGGAAAGGAAATATGGAAATAAATAAATGATGAGAACACGTTGACAATAAATCATTCTAAAACAGCAAAAACGTCAAAACAGATATGTCCTATATAAACTATTAACAACGTCAAAAACAGATATGTCATATATAAAACTATAAAAAGACTCATGTCAGCCTGGTCAACATAAAAATATTTGCTCCAAATATTTAGTCTGTCTCACTCAGTGAGCCCATATGTACAACAAAGGAGCTATCATAAGAATACAGTTCCATTTAACGGCATTTAACTGGTGGCAGCCCCACTCCAACCCACCCCCCTCTTTTTTTTATTTTTATTTTTTTTTTATTCCACGCCAACGAGATATTTGCTTAATCTTGAAATTTACGAGGCAGTACAGCCTGCCGCCAGATCTCTGAACATAAAACGATATTGGTGTCTCCTTCTATTTTGGTGATGCTCAGTCCAGGAAATTGAATTTTGGAAGTCTTTGCTTTGCTTGTTTTCTTTCTAAGCGTAACTAAGACTCCATGAATAGTAAGAAATATTCTCTCTCTCCTCTCTCTCTCTCTCTCTCCTCTCTCTCTCTCCTCTCTCTCTCTCTCTCTCTTTTTCTGTTAAGAGTAGGTCTAATCTGCATCTAATGACGGGCATTATACTTAAGAAGTAATGAATAAAAATAACATTTAAAATGACATTCAAAGAAATTCATGACAGTCAAAGGACCTCATAACTCTCTAGCGGTAGTATCTCAACGGGTGGTTGGTGCCCTGGCCAACCTAGTACCTAATAGAACGCGTTACGAATAACGGAGTTTGCAAATGAGATAGGGGAAGGAAGAGAAGACGTTGGATTGACGAACTAGGAAAATTTGCAATGTAATGTAACTAAATTAATTTGAATATGATAGAAGTTGTTTTTTAATGATATACGTTTAAATGCAAGCTGAAAAAGAAATGTAAATAATAGCTCTCTCTCTCTCTCTCTCTCTCTCTCTCTCTCATCTCTCTCTCTCTCTCTCTCTCTCTCTCTCTCTAAAAGATGTTATGTACCATGAATTAGATTTTGAAAATCGTATATCAAATGTTTACTATAGCTTAAATAAAACGAGTCTACCTAACTCTAATTCTTGTCACTCTCCTGTCGATCTTTCAAGTGGAAAAGGAAAATCTATAATATATGTAACACTCACATATAAAGGATAAGACACTAAAGGAAAAATTATAACTAAAGAATCGAAGATGATGGGTAATGTGAACTGTATTCTTTAAAGACTCTTCTGTCATTAGTAAACACAGAATAGGTCTACCTGCTGAGTCATCAGCAGCCATTGCCTGGCTCTCCCTGGTCCTAGCTTGATGGAGAGGATCTTGGATGCTGATCATATGAATAAATGGTTAGTATATAGGATATTTCCTTTGTTCCTGGTCTTTGCTAGTTGCTTGCAAGTGTTAGAGCACAGAGATAGCACTGAACAGTCTTGGTCATTACGACACGAGCTTTAAGTAAAATAGTGACCACTTATCTTGGAAGATGGTAGTTTGGAAAGGGGAATTTCTGTTCTAACTCAGTCACCCTTTAGTTAAAAAATTCTGTGTTTTAACCAAAGTAAATTAACCCAACGTATCGCTGTTTAAACTATATAAAAAAATATAAAATAAAAGATAATGCACACCTGTATAATGGAATGCGTGTCTTTGCCTTTAAAACTCACAATGAAAGGATTATTAAATCAAATCCAAAATTGAAGGTGAGGCAAACTATGTTTTAAATTCTCCTGCAGCCTCATTTATAAATACACCAGTAGTATGGCTAAGCTAGGACAATCATATCTATATATATAAATATATATATATATATATATATATATATATATATATATATATATATATATATATATATATATATATATATATATATATATACGTTATAGCCTTTTCAGTTGTACTGTAACTGGTTCCGGACAAATCTTCTCATTCGAAAAGGGCAACAATTAGCAATATTGAGAAAAATTAACACCTTTAGTTAATTCATAATCTACAATGTGCAAAATTTTGACAGAACAGAAGCATATAAAAGTCAGTTCTAGAAATCCACCTTTGGACATTTTCTTTATAACATTTTTCGTAACTTCATATATCTAGCACATGCTTGGAATTATGGCGTTTGAAAGTTTAAAGGCAACTCATGAATGGCAGAGGCAAGGGACAGTGATATTGCCCTATCAAACATGACAATGCCCTAGAGACTGACCATATATACATATGATCAGCGCCTAAGCCCCTTCTCCACCCAAGCTAGGACTATGGAGGGCAAGGCAATGGCTGCTGATAACTCGGCGGATAGAACTATAGACTCCCCCTAAGCACCCCATCCTTAGTACACAAGGGTGGTTAGATTGCAGCACCCAAAGAAACTAACGAGTTTGAGCGGGACTCGAACCCCAGTCTGGCATTCACCAGTTAGGGACGTTACCACATCGGCCACAGATTCTATCCTACCCTTACATTATTGAAATGTATGAAAATTTCTCATCGGGAACCTATGTAGAATATCTACAACTGGCTCGTGGTAAGGTTAAATAATTAATTAATCAATTAATTAAGGAAACTGAAATATTTCCAGTAGTATTTTACAGCATATCTCTTCTAACCTACGTGCAAAAAAATATTCATCGTAACTTCCTACCAATTCATACATAATCTCTTAGTCACAGCAACTGTTCTAACCAATAATAAGGTGGAAATATAACTTGAATATTTTTCGTATATATTATAGAATGAGCAAGTTAGTGAAACACGAATCATGATAATATTATGTCGGAGCCCTTGGGCTTATATCATCTTGCTTTTCCGCTTTTCCAACTAGGGCTGTAGCTTGGCTGGCAGTAAAAAAAAAAGAAATAAAAGAAAAATAAAAAAAATAAAAAAATAGATAATAATAATAATAATAATAATAATAATAATAATAATAATAATAATAATAATAATAATGATAATAATAATAATAATAATAATTATAATATCAATGGGTAAGAACCTGCTTCATGACCACAGATTTAATTATAGAAAATAATATAACAATATTATGGCAATATTTGGTCTCCTAAAGTACTGGCAATAGAAAGTGGATTTTATAAAAAAAAATAAGAAATATATTACAAATATTGACTATGGATATGTTTAGCTGGAAATATTTTTCCGATAGCATTGCATGAGACGAAATACATGGACATTGTTAAGTAGAAGATTCAGTTTTTTTTTATTCTGAATAAATTACATGAATTGATTGAATCATCTATATGACTGCTCACAACCCAAAAAAAAAAATATTTTGGTTTTTATGTGAATAAAAGGAAGAGGAAAAGATTTCGAAAATTTTAACTAACAGACATAATTTTTATTGTGAATAAGTTCATTAATTCTGAAACCTTTAAAACTACTCTAGGTGCTAAAAGTAAAAAAAAAGAAAAAAAAAAACATTTTAAATCACTCCACTTACTAAAACTAAAAAAATATTCAAAATCACTCCACTTGCTAAAAGTAAAAAAAAAAAAAAATTAAAATCACTTCACTTGCCAAAACTAAAAAATAATTCAAAATCACTTCACTTGCTAAAAGTAAAAAAAAAAACGTTTAAAATCCCCCCACTTGCTAAAACTAAAAAACATTCAAAATTACTCCACTTGCTAAAAGTAAAAAAAAAGTATTGATTAGATTTAGAGCTGATAAAAACTTTGAGGATACCAATCCAAGATAAAAACTATATTTCCATCCCATTTCTAAAGACTATATCTGATCTGATCTATGAATTTGATGTTATTAAGGAAAGCTGCATCTGGCAACCTCAAACTGGAATGACCATGTCATACGTATCATGCCACGATTCTGGAAAGGGACCACCACCGATTCTCCAAGGCAGTACATCGCACCTCCCACGAAGACGTTATTGATCTAAATGCCATTTATTTAAATTATGGTGGACTGGATTCCTCCCCACGTATCTAGAATTGGTTTGACATAGCTGCCGATAGCAATTAAGGGTAATCCAGTCTGAATTCAGGAGTAGCGCGAGGGTCTTGTTTGAGAGAAATTGAATTATTAGAAAGCAAGAATGATATATATGTACTTTCCAGAGATGATCTGATGGT
>NC_090740.1:122785737-122790737 GCF_036898095.1 Palaemon carinicauda | reverse complement strand
TTTATTTTTCTAACATGTTCGAATATTCTATATTTTAGTTTGCTCTCGTATCCATGTTGCTCTTTCTCTGTCTCATAGTGTTATTTTCATCACTATTCTTACCATAGGTCTTGTAACTAGTTTATGTTCTATGGGCTTTAGTAAAGCTGCAAGACCATATACAGACGCAAGTGGGACATGTCTGAGGCCTTTGTTCTGCATTGGGATGGTAACGTTTAATGGTGATGATATATATATATATATATATATATATATATATATATATATATATATATATATATATATATGTATATATATATAAATATATAATTTTAAATGGTATGCTCTGAATAATTCATTGTTGTCAGGATTAAAGCTATTTTCAAAGGGTACACAAACTCCATGTCAATTATATTGATAAAATTATGTACATATTATCTAATAGATAAGGTAACGCTACATCAAGTTTTATTGAAAAAGCTTCCCTCATTCATATTTTCTACTCTTATTTTTTCAGAAATGAGTCACTCTGCTGGAAAAATTTCTTGATTGGCGCTCGCAGCATCTCTGGCTATGGAGTTCAGAGTGGACGTCATACCAACTAACCCCTCTATAGAATGTGGCACAGAAGATTGCACAACCAATATGTTCCATCAAGTGAGGAGTTCTCACATACCCAATGACACATCCCTACCTGAAACGGCCGTTAATATATCACTCCTCCTTCTGAACTCCTCGACTGTTTACACCGAAGACAGATGGCCCAACATCACCTTTCCGGCTTATATGAAGGGCATCTACACTGCTTGGTGTCTCCTGCTTCTCCCAGTGGGTCTGTTGGGTAACATTCTAGTCCCAGTTGTTGTTATGAAGGACAGAGATCTGAGGGCGACATCAACCAGTGTTTTCATTATCAATCTGGTCGTGGCGGATCTTCTGGTTTTGATTATATGTCTTCCGGCACTTCTCTCCGAGCTCTATGCTCCTCCTGCCATTTGGGTTCTACCGGAATCGATGTGTAAGTAGCAAAGTATACAGTTTATACAATCTGTTTTTCTTGTAATGTTAATATAATGGCTGCCTTTTATTTCTATATAATTAGAAAAACTTTTTTTATGTTTGTGGTGTCTCTGTATATTATTCAATTAACTAGTTGAAAATACTAATGTTTTCATGTTTTAACTGATAAATTACAGATAACCCACATGTACAGTAAAATTTTCAGAGAAGCAGAAGTCAGTTCATACATGAAACCGCCATCCATTTCAATGAGGCATAGGCTTTCGTGTTTCCTGGATATAAAATGTCCTCTCTTTATATTCCATCTATTATAAATTCACCCAACCTTTCCGTACCTTAATTTCTTCCACCAGTCTACTCTATGCACGTTTAAATTATATACCCTCCGTGCTTCCAATTTTTCCCATTCTCTCCTCATAGCCAAACCACCGTAAAGTACTGTGATACGTTTTCTCCCTAATACCAACCTTGGTAATAATTTTTCTTGAATCCTATGTACTACAGCAGCTGTTAGTACTAACAGTTTATATCATTATCTCTCGATGACATTGAAAATCCTAATTATTTTTCAATAATTTTCAATTGGTGTACCAATTCTTTCTTGGTATTCATACAAGTTTCCATCTTCTCAACTTCATTTGCCCACATTTTATCATCTATTTTGATTCAATTATGTAATTCCTCATATATATATATATATATATATATATATATATATATATATATATATATATATATATATATATGTATATATATATATATATATATATATATATATATATATGTATATATATATATATATATATATATATATATATATATATATATATATATATATATGTGTGTGTGTGTGTGTGTGTGTGTGTGCAGACAGAAGAAATCTATATTGCATATCTAAACTGTCTAATAATTTGAGGGTTTCTTTATCTGTAAGTTTGTCTATTATATATTCACGAAAGTAATTTCTCAAACACATCAACATTCTTTTACGTTATTGTTTAGAATTCTTTCAAAATTGAATTATTCCTCCATTTGCCACATGAAGCAAAACTTATAAAGCCCAGTGTTAATAACTAATACCTGGGGAAAACTATAAGTCAATATTTTTTTAAAAACTAAGATATTACGATGTCTTATTTTTGTTAAAAGTTGGGAAAAATCATATTTCCATAAAGTGTTAGTTCTTTAGCTCGTTATTTCTTTGGTTGCTGCAACCTCACCATCCTTGTGAGCTAAGGATGGGTTGTTTGGGGAAGCTTATAGGTATATCTGCTGAGTCATAAACAGTCATTGCTTGGTCCTCCTTGGTCCTAGCTTGGTTGGAGAGGCGACTTGGACGCTGATCATATGTATAGATAATCAGTCTCTAGGGCATTGTCCTGCGTGATAGGCCATTGTCACTGTCCCTTTCCTCTGCTATTCATGAGCGGCCTTGAAACCTTCAATCGTTGAACATATTGCCGTCTGAGAACATAGTGATGCTTTTAATTAACATAATATATTGAAATAAGATATTCTCATGAAAGGAAGGACTGTCTTTTTAGTATATATATATATATATATATATATATATATATATATATATATATATATATATATATATATATATATATATATATAAAACTATTAATGGAAAATATATCGAAAATAAACAAAGAAATTTATTGTATGATATATGAACACTAACAAAGTACAAAAATTAAAGATTTTTATTTTATATATATTTTAGCTTTTGCTATAAAGGCTTAGCTAAAAATTCTAGTCAAGTTATAACTCAATCTCATAACATGAAAATCTCATTTTCAAAAGTAAGAAGTTTACAAGATGTCTTAAAATCGTATCACCCAAGCGTAACAATTTAATGACTCATAAAAGAATCCTGCAGAAGAACATTAAAGTTTTGCTCTAGAGATTAAAACTGTACCTCCCTTTTTCAACACTATAGTGACATTACTTCAGCGTATTTCAATTTTATACGCATAAGATTCTATGCATACAATATGAATAGGTACCTTTATACACACACACGCACACACACACACACACACACACACACATATATATATATATATATATATATATATATATATATATCTATATATATACATATCTATATATATATATATATATATATATATATATATATATATATATATATATATATATATATACATATATATATCTATATATATACTGTACATAAATTTATATATATATATATATATATATATATATATATATACTGTATATATATTTATATATATACAGTATACACACACACACACACACACACACACATATATATATATATATATATATATATATATATATATATATATATATATACATATATGTGTGTGTGTGTGTGCGTGCATATGGAAATAAATAAGAGTGAACGGTATGTTAATTCCCGGTTTTTATTCCGGTTATCCGATTCCCAATATTTTGATACCCGGTAAATTGATTCCCAGTATTATTAGCTCCCGTTATTATGATTCCCGATTGACCATACATAATCGGGTAAATAAGCCAATATTCCATTTATTTATAAGGCAAACCTCTTGGCTAGTTCAGTGGTAACGTGTTTGCCTTGCATTCGCATAGCAGCAGATCGATCCGGGCCCGGGACTGTGAGTTTAACCTGTCTAATGGGGAAGCCACTGCTGTGATTGGGCACCATAGTGGGGGGGGGGGGGTGCTGGCCTGGCTGACGTTCTGGTGAGCATCTATTCCGATGGAACTTGAACTGAAACCAGACACCTTTAAGCTTCAAAGAGATAGGTCTATCTTAATCTGCCTTTCATATTTCGGGGCGAATGTAGTTCGTTGGAACAGGGTAAGATAAGAGTACAGCAGTCTAAGGATACAGCTCCTAGGTTAGGTTAGGTGGAGGACCTTAGGTTAGGTTGGTTAGGTTAGGTTAGGTTAGGTTAGGTGGGACACATCCGGTTAGGTGATGTTCTTGTGTCTGTAAAGTGTGGTTTTTCACTCTGTACCAACAAACTACAAAGGCTCCCAGATTTTTCTTTAAGCCAGCGGGTATTTACAAAGGTTTTTCCTTATCTAAAAACTGAAAAAAAAAAAAAAATCTACAACCAGTCAGTCTTTAACGAAGAATAGTACCATTGAAAGTACCCTTGAAGGAAAGAAAAACATAGACGACTTAAATTGCATTTATTTTCTCTTTCTCTTGTTTCGTTAAAGTTTTTATAGTTTTTATAGGAATTATTTATTTTAAAGTTCCTTTCCTCACTGGGCTATTTTCCCTGTTGGGGCCCCTTGGCTTATAGTATCCTGGTTTTCCAACTAGGGTTGTAGCTTAGCATTTAATAATAATAATAATAACAACAATAATAATAATAATAATAATAATATATCAAATACTGATGGACCAAAAATTTATTGGAGGTGTGATGAGAAGAGCAGCAAAGCTAGCTTGCACATTTCAACTATGCTCCATAGTGTTGTTTCAAGTGTTCATCCTAATATTTGGAAGTTCATTTCAAAATTGATAAAAGAAGAAAGTCCTCCTTGGTCATTAAGTTCAGTTTAAAGATGGTCATGTTACTCGTGATAAATGAAATGAAGGATTTATGATTATCTGCCTTCATAAATTGATAAACGAAAGTACAAGGACTTGAATGAGCGATTGAAAAATATTGCTTTACGGCATAGTATACAGAGAAGTTGTAATGATGTTGCATAATCAAAACGGGCATTTCACCTTGTTTTTAACAAATTTTAATAGATATCATTTGTGTATTTTTTTTCAAATTTGACTGTCAATAAAGAAGACTTTTACATAATGTATTTTTTTGTGATGGCATTGAAGTTATTACTAATAGATAAATACCTATTTGTCTACTAGCAAAACAGCTTTCAAAGGGATAGACAATGAAATTATATCAGGAGCTCATTATTCCATCGTTAATGAGTTGTTTGGTGAACGAGGCTTGGGATTTAAACTACCGGGAATAAAAAAAAAACATGGGAATCAACTT
>NC_090740.1:122773237-122783237 GCF_036898095.1 Palaemon carinicauda | reverse complement strand
GATACATAATTGTAGTTTATAATTAAATTATTTTTTTTTACAAATAATTTTTTCCACGTATTTTAGTATAATATTCTTTCAATTCCCTTCTTCGTATCCCTGAACAATCTTTTTCATGCTTTTCAACATTCTTCGTACTATTTTTAGCTCTACATTTTCCTTTTTATACTACCAGCGATAGAGAAATGAGTTCCCTAGAATCTGTACAATTTCTATAGTATTTTGCAATCCCCGAGAGACGTAATCAATGAAAGTGGGAGCCTGATTGTATAGGGAAGCTGTCTATTCAGGTTTACTCGGTCTGTGGATAGGCACCGGAGTCTGTAGATAGGCACCGGGGTACCACCGAGGCCGTCTCGAACACTCAAGACAGCATTGGTACCACGCAACGAAGGGCAAAGCCCTCAGCTCGGCTACTTGGAATCAGTATGTAAGATATACTAATGAAGGCCCAACTTGACCTAGATTTCTTACTCTACTGCCGTTCGTATAAGCAACGCTGTTACTGATTATTTGAAATGTTTCCTGTGTGGAATGAAAATATATTTATTTTCACGTCGACATACATTTGTAAATTTACACTCGAAAATTGAACAAGATGGGTATCAGGTTACCAGATTTTATTAACCCAGCAATGACGATAATGCCAACTTTTAATATGATATTTTGAACTTGATGCCATGAACTCTTTCAATTAAAAAGATAAAGTTCATTTCGTCTCACCATGCGTTATCTAAAAAAACGTTCCTGTTATCTTCGGGTTCTTATCTTTAACGCTAAAATCGGTTAGTTTTATATGTGTTATTTTTTTTTCATCGATTATACAACATTTCCATTTTCACAGAATTACGTAATTTTGAATGTAACTCCGAACAGTTAACGCAAAAGTCGTATTTCGGCTTAATATATACTTGGGGTCCTTTCCTAAAAAATTACTTCTATTTTTATTAAGCCAGCAATGACAATAATGCCAACTTTTGATATGACATTTTGAACTTGATGCCATGAACTCTTTTAATTCAAAAGATAAAATTTCATTTCGTTCCACCATGCGTTATCTAAAAAAACGTTCCTGTTATCTCCGGGTTCTGATCTTTAACGCTAAAATCCGTTAGTTTTATATCTTCTAATTTTTTTTCATCGATTGTACAAGGTTTTCTATTTCACAGAATTACGTAATTTTGAATGTAACTCTGAACAGTTAACTCACAAGTCATATTTCGCCTTAATATATACTTGGTCTCCTTTCCTAAAAAAAAATTACTTCTATATACTTAAGAATTTAAACACTTTTGTAATGGTAAATGAAATTATATAGGGAAGATGAATGATGTTAGAACTTTGAAAACTATGAAAGCCAATAATATCAATGCACAGTTTTAAATAGATAACTTCTCTTTGTGTTCTTCATAAGGTATATTGTATTGGTTACTCATAACTGCTTACCCTTTAACACTAACGTTTGCGATTAATCTTTGGTGTTACCTGGAGGAATAGTTTCTAGATTAATTCCCTCTGTTGTATAAAGGTTAAAGGTAAAAGGTGTCTGGTTTCAGTTCCAGTTTTATCACATAAGATAATCACCAGAACGTCAGCCTGGCAAGCCACAGTAGGTGGCCTCCCCAGTAAACAGCTTAAACTTATGGTCCCTGGCGGGGATCGATCTGCTGCCATGAGAATGCTAAGCGAACATGTTACCACTGTACTAGCCAGGAGACTAGTACAGTATTTTTTTTCTAAACGCTACGTGGATGATACACTAAGAATTTTTAAAGAGAGATATAATGTTTCTAAGATATGTTTTTAAATTTCCTAAATAATTCTCATTTTAACAATCGTCACAAACAACACGTGAATGATAATAAAATTCCATATTTTGATTTTAAAATTGCTATAGGTAAACAAGGGTATATTAAAGATATAAGACCTTTAACTCGTTTCAAGTTCAATGTTATACCAAATGGGGTTCATACAGGTTTTTCTCTTCCACTTGATTGGGCATCATTTCATTTTGAAATCGTGTTTTTAGAACAATATTCAATTAAACAGTAGTTTTTCAGGCAATTAAAGGTTTAAAGGTTTAAAGGCCTCATGAATGGCAGAGGCAAGGGATAGTGACATTGCCCTATCAAGCAGGACAATGCCCTAGAGACTGACCATATTACATATGATTAGCGCTCAAGCCCCCTCTCCACCCAAGCTAGGATCAAGGAGGGCCAGGCAGTGGCTGCTAATGACTCAGCAGATAGACCTATAGGCTCCCCCGAAACCCCCATCCTTAAGTCACAAGGATGGCGAGGATGCAGTGACCAAAGGAACTAACGAGTCTGAGCGGGACTCGAACCCCAGTCTGGCAATCATCAGGCAAGGACGCTACCTCCAGGCCAATACAACCCAAAAATTGTTCTTAGTTCTTAGATGAACAATACAGCCTGAAACTACAAATAATAACTGTGGTGAAAATGACTTTTTCTACCTCCTTAACGTTTATCAAGAGCCCTGAATATAGTAAAGAAATTCAGAAATCTATTCTCGAAAGCTCTGCGAGTCTAGATATTGTATTCATCTTCAAGAAACCATACGCATAGGGATAAATATTAGACTATAAAGATTCACTTACCTGTTAATATGATCTTCATTAGTGTATAGGATTACTTGTCAGAAATTAAACTTGGGCATTTCCTGGAGTTCAGGAAAAGACCGTTGAATGTTCGCGTAAGTTCTCGCGTGGCTGAAAATAACAAAGAAAAATTAAGATAAAAATTCTGGACCATCTGAGAACTTCTAAATACAAAACATCTAAATCAATTGAAAATTTAGTTTATATGCACAAGCGGCAAATAACTCCTTTCTGTTTTAGAATCTCTTTTTATTAAACAATGGGTACGCACTATATGCCTCATAACCAATTATCATCTGTACCCTTTCATATTTATTATGCCTGTTCTTTCCAAATATTCCTTTCATCTGTTTTTGTTTTCATTGTCAACGTGTTTTTTTTTCTCCGATGTTGTCTTTTTTGTATTATTTTAAAAAATTAGTTTTAGGAATTGAATATTGTAATGTTTATGTTTACGTTTTAATTGCCTTTGATTTGCATGTTTTGGATGATGGTCGCTGCAACGTCCCTTTCATTGTGTGCTAAGGATGGGGGAGGTTTAGGGGAGCCTATAGGTCTACCTGATGAGTCATCAACAGCCATTGCCTGGCCATCCTTGATCCTAGCTTGGGTGGAGAGGGGGTTTGGTTGCAGATCATACGTATATACGGTCAGTCTCTAGGGCATTGTCCTACTCGATAGGGCAATGTCACTGTCCCTTACCCCTACCTTTAAACCTTTGTCTGCTAATATGGTATGACGCCCCATCTAATATCAACCTACTGCCTATTATATTCTATTTCATAATTTAATTTTTTCTTGTTTCCATTCCTCACTGGGCTATTTTCCGTGTTGGGGCCCCTGGGCTTATAGCCTCCTGCTTTTCCAACTAGAGTCGTAGCTTAGCAAGAAATAATAATAATAATAATAATAATAATAATAATAATGATAATAATAATAATAATAATAATAATAACAAGAGTACTATCAGCCACTACTCCACCTGGAATACCTCACATGACAAGCTGGACAGAGTGCCCAAAGTCATGATAAGCAATGGCTATTCCAACTGCCATCTAATCAAGATAATAAAGATAACTGACAATCGGTGTAATATGGAAGAGAAGGAATCACCACCGATGATGATAAACATTTACTATGAATGAATGATTTGAAGTCCTCTGGCATCCTGACATCGAAGGTCATTGACTCCGATATCGTTTATAATTAATTAAGATTAAAAGAATATTCAATTAAAACCAGAAACTTAAATACGTTATAAAAGTTGGATAGCTTTTAGAAGACCTACTTCTGAAATAAATTTTAAAATGCCTCTAGCATTGTACGACACATCATGTCCAAGACTCTTGACAAGGATGACCCTGCCGTCCTCAACTCGAGCCTCAAACAGATATCTATTTCATTCACTTCTACATGTGCATGACAACTTTGATGATGATAGTATAATGCAGTTAATGATACCTAACAAAGCTCTCAGTATTTACTCTAAGAATAGGCAGAATTTTGCTGCCTGTTACAGGACTACCAAAACTATGAAATACAACCATGACCTTCTTGTACAGGATACCTTGAAACGGAAAAATGTGGTTTACCCATCTAAATACTCAATTATTATTATTATTATTATTATTATTATTATTATTTGCTAAGTTACAACCCTAGCTGGAAAAGCAGGATGTTATAAGCCCAGGGGTTCCAACAGGGAAAAAAGCCCAGTGAGGAAAGGAAACAAGGATAAATAATATTTTCAGAACAATAACATTAAAATAAATATCTCCTATATAAACTTTAATTGAAGAAGAAGAGAAATAAGATAGAATACTGTGCTCAAGTGTACCCTCAAGCAAGAGAACTCAAACCCAAGCCAGTGGAAGACCATGGTACAGAGGCTGTGGCACTACCCAAGACTAGATAACAAAGGTTTGATTTTGGAATGTCTTTTTCCTAGAAGAGCTGCAAAGATACTCTCGTAGGTATGTTGTGCAGGTCGTGCTGAAATACATCTCAAGTGAGATATGACATCGTTCTTAAGTCGGAAATAATCAGTAACACTTCTTCCCAAAGTTAAGCTTCTTAGAATCTAAGATGCATCTCATATTGTGAGGGAGAAGATTAAAATATAACCCAGGTATAATTTTTCCTCCTCTTCAAAAAGCGTTAAAGCCTCACGAATAAGAAGCCAAACTTTTTGATTTTGATAGCAGGAACAGTAACACTTTCTCTCAAAGTTAAGCGTCTTAGGATTTAAGATGTGAGAATATCAGCCTTGCCTAGGAATAATTTTTCGTTCTCTTCAAAAAAGCACCAGGACACCACGAATAAGAAGCAAGGCTCCTTGATTTTCATAGCAAAACTGAGCAATGGAGTTGGCCTGGTGAACTAGGAGTCCAAAACTAAAGGAACATTTATTTCTACTGTAAATCCAAGAATACCAAATTAGCAGAATGAGTTAAAAATTAGAATTTTACGACCGTGGAGCCCCAGATAACCAATAAGAAAATTCTACCCATTATGGTTATGTCCTGAATTGGGTGTTCTAGCCAGGTGGCCCTGACTAGTACAGCTTTGCTGATCTCAGCCACACGCAAACCCTTTCACCACGTTAAGGTATCCCAGGACCCACTTAGTTATCCCCACTCAGAAAGGGGCCAAAATCGCATTATATTCATTATAATTTGAGATGATAAATATTGAGGAACACCTTTGACTTATAAACCACCATCAGAAAACTTCCACAAACAGCCATTTAGCATCACAACCCTCGGACTTATAATAATAATAATAATACTAATAACAACAATAATGATAATAGAAATAACAACAAAAATAATAATAATAATAATAATAATAATAATAATAATAATAATAATAATAATAATAAAGCAACAGATAGTTGCTCTAATAACAACAACAACAACAACAACAACAACAATAATAATAATAATGATAATAATATTAATAATAATAATAATAATAATAATAATAATACAAATAATAATAATAATAATAATGATAATAATAACAATAATAAAAAGCAACATTTAGGATACTGATAACGACCGTGGCAGTAAGCTAACTTATAAACACTCTCGCAAATATAAATCATATTCAAAACCGATAAATTTCGCACATAACTCGTCTTTCATTTCAGGCAATAAATTCCGCCGGCTTACGGACCACGACTTGCAGGCAAAACGTGACGAATGGTTCGCCAATACAATGGGAGTAATAAATCTAATACATGTAGTCGCTTTTATCCAGGAAGTGACCTCACTTTTCGGGGCAGAAGGATTATTTCGTTGAGTCAAGTTGATTTTCTGGGTTGGACAGATTCATGAATAATGGGGTTTATTTAGTTTGTCTGGGGAAGTGATTTTATTCAATATATCCTGCTGGGATAAAGGTTTATCTTATGATAGAAATTTTTTATATATGGGTTGATTTTATTCACTATATCGTGTTGGTTTAAAGGTTTATCTTATGATGGAAAATTTTTATATGGCTGGAAAGTGATTTTATTCACTATATCGTGCTGGTATAAAGGTTATCTTATAGAATTTTTTCTTATATGGGTGGAAAGTGATTTTATTCAATATATCGTGCTGGTATAAAGGTTTATCTTATGATAATTTTTTTTTCATATGGCTGAAAAGTGATTTTATCACTCTATTCTGCAATGGTATAAAAGGTTATCTTATGATAGATATTTTTTGTTATATGGCTGGAAAGTGATTTTAACAACTATATAGTGTAATAGTATACAGGTTATCTTATGATAAAATTCTTATTCATATGGGTGGAAAGTGATTTTATTCACTATATCGTGCTGGTATAAAGGTTTATCTTATGATAGAATTTTTTTTTTATGGCTGGAAAGTGATTTTATTCACTATATCGTGCTGGTATAAAGGTTTATCTTATGATAGAATTTTTATTTTATATGGCTGGAAAGGGATTTTATTCACTATATCGTGCTGGTATAAAGGTTTATCTTATGATAGAATTTTTTTTTATGGCTGGAAAGTGATTTTATTCACTATATCGTGCTGGTATAAAGGTTTATCTTATGATAGAATTTTTTTTTATATGGCTGGAAAGGGATTTTATTCACTATATCGTGCTGGTATAAAGGTTATCTTATGATAGAATTTCTTTTTTATATGGCTGGAAAGTGATTTTATCAACTCTATACCGAAATTCTATAAAGGTTATCTTATGATAAACTATTTTTTATATTGGAGACGATGATATGACAGCTTTTAACAATCTTGAAGTCTTATAGCAATCTTTTATTTACATCTTGTTTTAAGTGTTAATCATATTACTAAAAAGTTAAACATTATCCTTACTAACATTATATTAGTAATGAGCACGTATAACTTTTGATTCTACACTTTCGAGGAGTATTTTTCACTGTGTATATAAACACAAAACTACATATTGAATGTTTCTGACATCGGCATTAAGGAAGAATAATTTTTTTTTTCTCCAACAAGCCAAGTAGGTAGGGCAGTGTAGGCCCTTTGTGTACGGCGAAAGATCCATACATTTTTTTAAAAACAATTCTACAATAAAGAACACATTTTAAGCTCTTGCTTTTCAACACAATATATCTGCAGTTTAAAATCATCTCAAATCTTATAGATCATATCGAGATGTGGAATAAATAGTGTAATGCTTGTGTCTGTGTGTATATGAATGATAATTTTCGACATAACTTGTTATCATGAATATTAAGCCAGGAAACAGTCACTTAAACGCCCAGAAAATACCCTAAATGTATATTTAAAGTTGGGTGGTTTAGAAGACTATGGAATAATGGATAAGAATGGAAGAATATAGAATCATGGATAAGCTTGGCAAGAAGAATAATCGTAATTCTAAAACCTTAATCTTGGAATCAAGAATACCTAACTAATGTACTATGAATATAATAAAGGTTAAAGGTTAAAGGTGTCTGGTTTCAGTTCCAGTTCCGTCAGAATAGATGCTTACCAGAACGTCAGCCGGGCAAGCCCAACCCCCCACTGTGGTGCCCTACCACAGCAGTAGCCTCCCCAATAAACAGCTTAAACTCATGGCCCTGGGCGGGGATCGATCTCTTGCCATGCGAATGCGAGGCAAACACGTTACCATTTACTAGCCAGGAGGCTAATGAATATATTTTTCACGTTTTGGAACCGGGACACATTTCATAACTATCATCCATTAATGTTTCAATTTGTTAATCTTTCAGATCTCTGAATTAAACATTAATGTAATATGTATGATGTATGTATTCTTGTGCGAGATCTTTAGTTTTCGTTACCTGATAGCCATAATATTCTAATTATCAAATCTGTTCTCATTATTCTAGCCATGGTGATGGCTATGGACCATAAAGTAAAATTAATTTTTGGGATATCATATATTTCAGTTATAGATGTTTAAGAATGTATATTTCTTTAATGATGATACTAAGATTAACGGGATGTATTGGATAAGAATGAATAAGCCACCAAGGTAACAATGCTTAAGTTCTTAGCAAGCAATCATTCTAGTGTCCATACTATCTTCATTTGAAAGGTATAAAGGCCACTCATGAATGACAGAAGCAAGGGACAGGGACTCTACCCTTGCTAGTAGAATATGCCCCAGAGACTAACCATATATACATATGATTAGCACCAAAGCCTCCTCTCCACCCAAGCTATGACCAAGTAAGCCCAGAATATTGCTGTTGATAACTCAGCAGGTAGACCTATAGACTCGCCCAAAACCCCCATCCTTAGCTCTCAAAGAGAGTGAGGTTGTAGCGACCAAATGAACTAACGAATCTGAGCGGGACTCGAACTCCAGTCCGGCAATCACCAGGCAAGGACGCTACCACCTGGCCATCACAAAAGGTTTAAAGGCCACTCGTGAATGACAGAAGCAAGGGACAGTGACATTACCCTATCTAGCAGGACAATGCCCTTGAGACTAAACATACAAACATAAGATTAGCCTCCAATCCTCCCCTCCACACAAGCTAGGACCTAGGAGGGCCAGGAAATGGCTGCTGATAACTCAGTAGATAGACCTATAGGCTCATCCAAAGCCCCCATCCTTGGCTCACAAGGATGGTGAGGTTGCAGACACTAAAGAAACTATCGAGCATGAGCAGGACTAGAATCCGTCTGGCAAATATCAAGAAGAAAGACTTCCAATAGGTCACCTCAACCTTACACAGTTGAAAAAAAAAAAACCGTAATTTTAATCGAAAATTCTCCGTACAAAATATACTGTTCTCAACCGTATTTCAGCAAAATCCTGGCGACCGTTATTTTACACTGCTTTGTCGGTATCTTTTACGGGTTGGTGACCGTAATATCAACCATTCACGTCAATATACCCGTTTTTCAAACGGTAAATGATAGGCAACATTTATTCCAGGATTGGTCAATTTTTTTACGGTAAATTTTTAACAGTGTACTTATATTTCCCCCTTTTTTTAATGCAGGCAAGGTCGTCCCATACATCGAGTTCACAGTTGCGCATGCGTCCATGCTCACCATCTTGGCCATCAGTGTCGAGAGATACAGGGTAATCTGCCATCCTCTGACAGCAGCAGCGAACTGCAGCAGGGCCAGGGCAGTTTGTGCGTGCATTCTAGTGTGGGTCATCGCGACTGTTGTCACTAGGTAATTATTGGATGTTTATGACATATGCTTTGCTTGTATGTTTATATGGTATTCATAAAATACGGGGATCTATTTAATTTTATTTTATTTACTAAATTTATTAATTGGTGTTATTAAATTACTTACGTTATATTTTTCCTTTTCCTTTCGTGTCCTTTTATAAACACACACATACATATATATGTAATTATAAATATACATATCAGATATGTATATATATATATATATATATATATATATATATATATATATATATATACTGTATATATATATATATATATATATATATATATATATATATATATATAGTATATATATATATATATATATATATATATATATATATATATATATATATATATATAAGTGTGTGTGTGTTTATATAAGAACACTAATTGAGAAACAAGATGCTATAAGCCCAACGTTTCTAACAGGGAAAATAGGTCAGTGAGGAAAGAAACAAAGAAATTAATAAACAATAAAAAAATGATGAACAATTGAAATAAAATATTTCAAGAACAGTAACAGCATTAGAATAGATCTTATATAAACTATAAACACTTAAAAAAATAAAAATAAAAGAGGAAGAAAAATAAGATAGGATAGGGTGCCCAAGTGTACCCTCAGGCAAGAGAACTCTTATCTAAGACAGTGGAAGACCATGTTACAGAGGTTATGACCCTACCCAAGACTAGAGAACAATGGTTTGATTTTGGAG
>NC_090740.1:122760737-122765737 GCF_036898095.1 Palaemon carinicauda | reverse complement strand
TAACTGCCTGCCTAGTATTACGAACAGGATAGAATTGTCCAGGGAGATCTGAATGTAAAGGATGGTCAGAGTTATGAAAAATCTTATGCAACATGCATAATGAACTAATTGAACGACGGTGCCAGAGATTAATATCTAGATCAGGAATAAGAAATTTAATAGACCGTAAGTTTCTGTCCAACAAATTAAGATGAGAATCAGCAGCTGAAGACCAGACAGGAGAACAATACTCAAAACAAGGTAGAATAAAAGAATTAAAACACTTCTTCAGAATAGATTGATCACCAAATATCTTAAAAGACTTTCTCAATAAGCCAATTTTTTGTGCAATTGAAGAAGACACAGACCTTATATGTTTCTCAAAAGTAAATTTGCTATCTAGAAACACACCTAAAATTTTGAAAGAGTCATACAAATTTAAAGAAACATTATCAATACTGAGATCCGGATGTTGAGGAGCCACTGTCCTTGACCTACTTACAATCATACTTTGAGTTTTGTTAGGATTCAACTTCATACCCCATAACTTGCACCATGCACTAATTTTAGCTAAATCTCTATTAAGGGATTCACCAACCCCAGATCTACATTCAGGGGATGGAATTGATGCAAAGAGAGTAGCATCATCTGCATATGCAACAAGCTTATTTTCTAGGCCAAACCACATGTCATGTGTATATAGAATGAAAAGTAATGGGCCAAGAACACTACCCTGTGGAACACCGGATATCACATTCCTACACTCACTATGGTGCCCATCAACAACTACTCTTTGAGATCTACTACTTAAAAAATCAATAATAATGCTAAGAAACGACCCACCCACTCCCAACTGTTTCAGTTTGAAAACAAGGGCCTCATGATTAACACGGTCAAAGGCAGCACTAAAATCAAGGCCAATCATACGAACTTCCCGACCACAATCAAGGGATTTCTGTACTGCATTGGAGATTGTAAGAAGGGCATCACATGCTCCAAGGCCTTTACAAAAACCAAATTGCAAACTAGGGAATAGATGATTACCTTCAGCAAACCTATTAAGACGTTTTGCCAGAAGACGTTCAAAAACTTTAGATAATATGGGAGTTATGGAAATTGGGCGGTAATCAGAGGGACTTGAGCTACCACAAACACATTTACATAGAGGAGTAACATTACCAATTCTCCAACAAGTGCTAAAAGCTCCTCTTCTTGCTAACTTGCGCAAAATAACAGATAACTTTGGAGCTAAGAAATCTGCTGTCTTTATAAAAAACAAAGGAAAAATACCATTTGGGTCTACACCTCCATAAGCATCAAGGTCCATCAACAGAGCTTTAATCTCACGAGATCGAAAAGCTAAACTAGTTAGTTTAGCCTCAGGAAAACAGGAATGAGGAAGTTCAAGTTTTTCATTACTCTGTTTACTGTCAAAAACATCAGCCAAAAGGGTTGCCTTTTCCTTTGGACAGTGAGTGACTGAGCCATCTGGTTTAAGTAAAGGAGGAACTGTTGCATCTACACCAAAGAGTGCAGATTTAAGGGTAGACCACCATTTATGTTCCTGAGTTGTACCAGAAAGTGTTTCTTTTATGATTAAATTGTACTCCTTTTCAGTTGAGGCATAAACTCTCTGAGCAAAAGCTCGAAGCTGAGTATAGTTGTTCCAGGTCAAATCTGATCTGTTACCCTTCCAAAGGTGATAGGCCTCCTGCTTCTCCAAATAAGCACGTCTACAATCATCATTGAACCACGGTTTGTCCTTCATTCGGTACCTTAGCACACGAGAAGGGATACGCCTATCAATTATGTTGACTAGATTCTCATTCAAAGAGACAACAGGATCTACACTATTATATAATTGTGACCAATTCAAGGACAAAAGATCATGCAAAATCCCATTCCAGTCTGCTTGGGATTTCATATAAATTTTACAGGAATATGATATATCAGGGACAGGCTGCTCAGTCTTCACTAATAATGAAATCAAGGCATGATCAGAAGTCCCGACTGGAGAACCAACCTTACTAGTTATAACGCCAGGGGAGTCAGTGTATACGAGGTCCAAGCAATTACCAGACCTGTGAGTAGCTTCATTTATGATTTGCTCACAGCCTGATTCAGAGGCAAAGTCTAAAGCTCTTAAGCCATGGCGATCGGTAGGAGAGATAGAACTTAACCACTCCCTATGGTGAGCATTAAAATCACCAACAAAGACAAAAGAAGCCTTTCTATCATCTTCTTGTATCTTAGCCATAATGGTAAGAAGACAATCGAAGATAGAATCATCCATGTCTGGATTCCGGTAGATCGAACACAAATAAAAGTTGTTATGCCTGCCACAAACTTTTATTACCTGAATCTCATGACATCCACATTGATAGCAGGACTTATGAGAAGCAGGGTACTCGGTCCTAATATACACCGCCATTCCCCTGGCCCTAGGAATGGCATCACGTTTCAGCATTATTGGCTTCTTAAAACCAGCTATAAGGAGCTCAGATGAGTGCCTCATATTAGAAACCAAAGTTTCTGAGCACAAAAGAATATCATACTGTCTGGACGCAACTGTAAGGTCTTGGATATTTGCATGAAGACCACGAATATTGCAATACAGAAGACGACATTGACGAAATCTAGGACGTACTGGTCCCGGATTTCGCTCAATGTCTCCAGACAGCATAAGAATTAATAGAAATAAAAAAGAGACATCATACTTAAAAACTAGATTAACAAGAATTATAACAAAAACAATATGTACAGAATAATTAAAAAAGTGATTGATGATACCCATAGACTATAGTAAAAAGTCGGAAAAACTGGTCAACATGGAGGAGCCGATACACCATGCAAGGCTAAATACCCTCCAGGATAGCCACTTCAACTGAAGGGAGGACAGTAAGGATGGTTTTGAGAAGAAAAAATCAGAAAAAGGAAAAGACAACCTCTTGATAAACCACCAGGCATCCATGGCCCTTCTATTAAGCCTGCCCAACACACCATTTCAAAAAAACAAGAGGAAGAAAAAAAAAATAAGAAAAAATAGTGTGCCCGAGTGTACCCTCAAGCAAGAGAACTCTAACCCAAGACAGTGGAAGACCATGGTACAGAGGCTATGGCACTACCCAAGACTAGAGAACAATGGTTTAATTTTGGAGTGTCCTTCTCCTAGAAGAGCTGCTTACCATAGCTAAAGAGTCTCTTCTACCCTTATATATATTTAATATATATATACATATATATATATATATATATATATATATATATACATATATACATATATATATATTATATATATATATATATATATATATATATATATATATATATATATATACATATATATATATATATATATATATATATATATATATATATATATATATATATATATATATATATATATCCATCCTTCTCTGTCTAGAATAGGACTCCAAGACTGAAGATCCTTAAAGCCTAGACATGATTTAGCTTCTTCCTTATTGCCTGATCTACATAGACGGGAAAATATGGGTCATTCGAAATCCGAGTTGAAGAGTAAAAGAAAAAAAAAAAAAAAAAAAAAAAAAACTTAAAAGTATAATTCCTGACAGGGGACTCTGCCAGACTACCTGATTCATGAGAGTCGGGCCGGGATGCTAGCCAAGGTCGTCCTACGATCAACAAAAAGTTGATCGTAATTCGGAAAGTTCTCAAGAGTTAACAAAACTTCCCCAATCATCGTCTATTACTTTTCTTAACTCAGAAGTCAGTCATTTAAATGAAGTATTTATTGATATCTAGAACAGTTAAGGAAGAGATTATTCATCATTCTGGCTGAATTATTCGATAGAAAGAAGTTTTGCTAAAAATCTGCTTAATGATTTCTTTAAACGAATAGGCAGTAATTTTAGCCTTCTGGAAGCGTTGTAAACGTTATATATGCTGTCTGAACAAAGATCTGGCAGTGATTTTAGCCTTCTGGAAGCGTTATAACGTTAAATATGCTGTCTGCGCAAAGATCTGGCAGATATGGCAGTAATTTTAGCCTTCTGGAAGCGTTGTAAACGTTATAGATGCTGTCTGAGCAAACACCTGGCAGTGATTCTAGCCTTCTGGAAGCGTTGTAAACGTTATAGATGCTGTCTGAGCAAACACCTGGCAGTGATTCTAGCCCTCTGGAAGCGTTGTAAACGTTATAGATGCTGTCTGAGCAAACACCTGGCAGTGATTCTAGCCCTCTGGAAGCGTTGTAAACGTTATAGATGCTGTCTGAGCAAACACCTGGCAGTGATTCTAGCCCTCTGGAAGCGTTGTAAACGTTATAGATGCTGTCTGAGCAAACACCTGGCAGTGATTCTAGCCCTCTGGAAGCGTTGTAAACGTTATAGATGCTGTCTGAGCAAACACCTGGCAGTGATTCTAGCCCTCTGGAAGCGTTGTAAACGTTATAGATGCTGTCTGAGCAAACACCTGGCAGTGATTCTAGCCCTCTGGAAGCGTTGTAAACGTTATAGATGCTGTCTGAGCAAACACCTGGCAGTGATTCTAGCCCTCTGGAAGCGTTTGTAAACGTTATAGATGCTGTCTGAGCAAACACCTGGCAGTGATTCTAGCCCTCTGGAAGCGTTTGTAAACGTTATAGATGCTGTCTGAGTAAACACCCTGGCAGTGATTCTAGCCTTCTGGAAGCGTTGTAAACGTTATAGATGCTGTCTGAGCAAACACCTGGCAGTGATTCTAGCCCTCTGGAAGCGTTGTAAACGTTATAGATGCTGTCTGAGCAAACACCTGGCAGTGATTCTAGCCCTCTGGAAGCGTTGTAAACGTTATAGATGCTGTCTGAGCAAACACCTGGCAGTGATTCTAGCCCTCTGGAAGCGTTGTAAACGTTATAGATGCTGTCTGAGCAAACACCTGGCAGTGATTCTAGCCCTCTGGAAGCGTTGTAAACGTTATAGATGCTGTCTGAGTAAACACCTGGCAGTGATTCTAGCCTTCTGGAAGCGTTGTAAACGTTATAGATGCTGTCTGAGCAAACA
>NC_090740.1:122745737-122753237 GCF_036898095.1 Palaemon carinicauda | reverse complement strand
TTTTTGATACATTAATGTCTGGATTCTCTTAACAACCTCGGGATCAGAGCCCAGGCGAAATCACACAAAGACAAGAGCTTGTGTCTATACAAGCTTGCCCGGACAGGGCTCGATTCCCGGCCGGTCGCAAGCTCTCTTGTCTTTGTGTGATTTCGCCTGGCTCTGATCCCGAGGATGTTAAGAGAATCCAGACATTAATGTATCAAAAATATATGGCTTATTTGAATATATATATGTTATATATATATATATATATATATATATATATATATACATACACACACACACACATATATATTATATATATATATATATATAATATAATATATATATGTATATATATATACATATATATATATGTGCGTGTGTGGTGTATATATATGTGTGTGTATGTATAATTAATAAACATATATATGTATATATATATATATATATACACATATACATATATATATATATATATATATATATATATATATATACTATATATATATATATATATATATGTATATATACATTATATATAGTTGTGTGTGGTGTAATATATATGTGTGTGTATGTATAATTAATAAACATATATATGTATGTATATATATATATATATATATATATATATATATATATATATATATATATATATATATATTATATATATTGTACGTGTGTGCGTGTGCACGCATATGTGTGAGTCTGTGTATATAATTGTATTGTGAAAAAATCCAAATTGAGCAAGGAGTTAGACAGGGAGACCACATAGTTTCTCAGTTATGCATAGCGTGCCTAGAAGAAGATTTTGAGATATTAGATGAAAATGCAGAAAGAAATCAAAAAAGGGTTATGAGCGAACCTAAAAAGATTGTTAATAAATATACCTACTATAGTCCATTTCTTTTAGCGAGGCATATTTGCACCGACTCGCAGCGGTGCCCTTTTAGCTCGGAAAAGTTTCCTGAACGCTAATTGGTTAGAGTTATCTTGTCCAACCAATCAGCGATCAGGAAAATTTTCCGAGCTAAAAGGGCACCGGTACGAGTCGTTGCAAATCTGCCTCGCTAAAAGAAATGGATTATAGGACGGAGTACGTATTCCCAGGACATGAGACCGAAATGAAGAGTAGTATATGCATAGGTTGGAGAGATTTTGGTAAACAAATTGATATTATGAAAAGAAAAATGAAATTTTTTTTTTCTAAAAAAGGTTAAATTATTTAATGACATAGTTCCACCAGTAGTAAATATATGCTAGTTACACTGAAAGTTAAGGAAGAATTAATGATAGGAATAACTCTAAGAAACAGAAGAAGAGCAACATAGATAATAGAGCAAACTAAAGTAGAGATATTTCTAACAACATGTAAGAAAAAGAAATGGACGTAGGCAGGACATATAATGAAAATGACAGACAATAGATAAATAGATACATGAAAGAAATTAGTCGTTTAAGTAGGTGATAGTATCAACCTAATTACCCAAACATGCATACGTACTCATATACATACCTGTACATATACATGCATACAAAAATACATGAAAATATAGCCTAAAAGTGCTATAGGATAAACTTCATCCATCCTAAATGGTTTACAAAAGCTTTCACTTGTGTATTGTTTTATATCGAACCATTAATTCAATCGAAGAATGTTTTTAATATACCTGATTCTATGTTTTTTTCCGTTTCTCAATTACTGCCGCTTCTATTTCGTCAAAGCATGCACGTTAAGTGCTAAGTTTGATCAAGGCTGAATACTTATAAAGGCTACGTCAAGCAAAGAGAGAGAGAGAGAGAGAGAGAGAGAGAGAGAGAGAGAGAGAGAAGAGAGAGAGAGAGAGAGAGAGAGAGAGAGGTGAATAATCTTGAAATATTAAAGCTCTTTTCCTTTCCCTTTGAGTTGAAAACTACTCGTCCAATGTTCTTAGGTTCGAATCGAAAGTGAATTATTGTTACAGATTCAAAGGTCTGTGATATCTATGATACCTTCTAAAGCCCATGTTGACATTGTCATGACGAAACACGAAATACGAGCGAGTTATTTGAAGTGAAAGCAAACAAACAATAGAGACGTGTAAGTTGAATCGTCTATACAAACGTCGGAATTTCTAAAGGAAATATATGAATATCGATTTAATCTGGCCTGGAACGAAGTACTGATAAGGTCATTGATCAACAATAGTAATTTGATATCAGTACGTCATTCGATCTGATTGTTTTTTCGTTCTTTTAGCCAATTACGCCTTTATATGTAAAAATCAATTAATTGATTTGTTTGAAATGGGGAATTGAATGTTGTTGCGAAGCTCTCAGCTGAGTAGAGGAATGGAAAAAGAAATTAATGGATTGATTTAATAATGCTAGATAGCAAAACTGTGTCTCTTTCAAAGGTGTGTGCATTGAGTTGAAAACCAGCCAGTGTTTCGTTCAAGACTTCATCACCCTAATTGCTCTCGGTAAATATTAGAGGACAAATCAGCTAAATGGTGCATCATCGGATACTGATTGAACCACAGAACTTGTTTAAAAAGTCTCTATGGTGTGACAGAGGTTGGCGTTTTTAAGAAAATAATATCAAGATGCAGAATATCGATATAAGATATTTTTTATATCTCTTTTATTGATAAGACGATTGTCATGTTTATCATTTAATCTTTAATGGATAGAATAAACTACATTGGTAGAAGAAGGAGATAGTAGTAGGTCGTTCAAGGCACCAGCCACCCGCTGAGATACTACCTCTAGAGAGTTATTGGGTCCTTTGACTGGCCGGGCAGTGCTATATTGGATCCTTCTCTCTGGTTACGGCTCATTTTTCCTTTGCCTAAACAAACACCGAATAGTTTGGCCTATTCTTTCCACATTCTCCAATGTCTTCATACACCTAACAACACTGACATTACCAAATAATTCTTCGCTCAAGGGGTTAACTACTGCACTGTAATTGTTCAGTGGCCCCTTTTCTCTTTACAAGGGTAGAGGAGACTCTTTAGCTATGGTAAGCAGCTCTTCTAGGAGAAGAACACTCCAAAATCAAACCCTTGTTTTCTAGTATTGGATAGTGCCATGGCCTCTGTACCATGGTCTTCCACTATCTTGGGTTAGAGTTCACTTGTCAGAGGGTACACTCGGGCACTCTATCCTATCTAATTACTCTTTCTCTTGTTTTGTTGAAGTTTTTATAGTTTATATAAGAAATATTTATTTTAATGTTACTCTTTTTGAAATATTTAATTTTTCCTCATTTCCTTTCCTCACTGGGCTATTCTCCCTGTTGGGGCCCCTGCTTTTCCAACTATAGTTGTAGCTTAGCAAGTAATAATAATAATAATAATAATAATAATAATGATAATAATAATAATAATAATATGATAAGAAAATCAAATCAGATTCACATCAGTAAAAGTAATTCTGCAATAAAGATTTATCCAAATATCCGTAGGCCACCTTTAAACCCCAAGAAATGAAATAATAACTTGAGAGAGAGAGAGAGAGAGAGAGAGAGAGAGAGGAGAGAGAGAGAGAGAGAGAGAGAGAGAGAGTTCGAAATATCAGTGCACAATAATTAATGTTGATTTTATATCGAAGAGAGAGAGAGAGAGAGAGAGAGAGAGAGAGAGGAGAGAGAGAGAGAGAGAGAGAGAGAGAGAGAGAGAGAGAGAGAGAGAGAGAGTTCGAAATATCAGTGCACAATAATTAATGTTGATTTTATATCGAATAGAGAGAGAGAGAGAGAGAGAGAGAGAGAGAGAGAGAGAGAGAGAGAGAGAGAGAGAGAGAGAGAGAGTTCGAAATATCAGTGCACAATTATTTATGTTGATTTTATATCGAATGCAGAGAGAGAGAGAGAGAGAGAGAGAGAGAGAGAGAGAGAGAGAGAGAGAGAGAGAGAGAGAGGGAGAGAGAGAGAGTTCGAAATATCAGTGCACAATAATTTGTTTATTCTATATCGAATATTCATGTACATCATATTGCACCTTACTAATAATACTCAGGAAAAAGCCTTTGTTTTCTGCCTTTATCATTTATTGATTTCCTAAGAGGTATCAAGTGGATACAACGATGTATCGTTCTCAATGACTTTTTCATGTAAGCCTGGTGAGGTGGAAGCTTTTCAGTGCATAATTGAAAGTAATTTGATACGTAAGTAAGAGGAAAACGATATTATTAGCTTCCCTAACGGAAAATTATTATTATTATTATTATTATTATTATTATTATTATTATTATTATTATTATTAATTGCTAAGCCACAAAACTAGTTGGAAAAGCAGGATGTTATAAGCCCGGAGGCCCCAACAGGGAAAATTCACCAGTGAGGAAAGGAAATAAGGAAAAAATAAAATATTTTAAGAACAGTAACAACACTGAAATAAATATTTCCTGTATAAACCATAAAAAGCTCTGTTTTCCAGTTTTTATTATCATTATCATCATAATTATCATTTTATCTCTTTTATGGACATTATTACTTGTATCATTTCTAGACCTCATATATCTCACTGTTTTCTTTTTTGTTGACAGCATTTATCCTCCAGTTTTGATAAATTTGATATTATAAATCGTTCATATATGAAGGTAAATCACATAAATGTGATGATATATTTTTGATATCAGAGCTATAAAGATTGTAATTCTTAATAATAATAATAATAATAATAATAATAATAATAATAATAATAATAATAATGGCCTTATCTTTACCTTCTCCATTATTCCAAGTGGGTCCTGATTATTCCTGACTACAGGGTTGTGGTGGCCGATATGGTAACGTCCCTCTCTCTGGTGAACGCCGGACTGGGGTTCTAGTCCCGCTCAGACTTGTTAGTTCCTTTGGTCGCTTAAACTTTACCATCCTTGTGAACTAAGGATTTGGGGTTTAGGGGAGACTATAGGTGATCTGCTGAGTCATCAGCAGCCATTGTCTGGCCCTCCTTGGTCCTAGCTTGGGTGGAGAGTCTCTTGGGCATTGTCCTACTCGATAGGGTAATATCACTGTCCCTTACCCCTGCCATTCATGAGTGGCCTTTAAACCTTTAAACTTAAGCGAATAAATGCTTCTTTTATGACGGTATATTGAAATAATGGGAGTTTTTAGTTCTGACACATCTAGTAGTAGTTAAAAAAAAAAAAAAAAAAAAAAATGTAGCCAAATACAAGTCTCTCAGAATTCCAACAATAGTTTGCATTTGGAAATCATTTGCAACACACGAAATCTCCTTTTTCAGGCGAAGGCCCTAATAACTATTTGATACAAGACACAAAGAGATGAGATTTTCCTGGAACCGTTCCTTTTTAATTAAGTCTTTCTGAGAAACTTATTTATGTAGGCAGTTCTGCCTTGAGATTATATAAACAAAGGGATTCTATGAATTTAATTAAATAGTTTCTTTGGAAACATCATAGACAACTAAGATTTATTCACTTTCACTATATGATGCTTTATTTTCAAAATGTATTCTTTATATTATTATTATTATTATTATTATTATTATTATTATTATTATTATTATTATTATTATTATTATTATAAAGATTATGAAAATAATAATAATAATAATAATAATAATAATAATAATAATAATAATAATAATAATAATAATAATACCTATCACCTTTCTACAGGGCACTTTACAAAAACTCTGAAAGAATATTTACAAGTACTCACTATGTTTACAAAAATCTGACACACCAAAACTTCAATATTTCACTGAACCCTTTAAAACAATACTCTAAGCTGCGTAGGTGAGAGACGAGGGGGAGATGACTATGTCTTAAGGCTGGAATTATCTATCAGCCTATGCAACCCTGGGGTCGCCTGTATAAGACTTAGCTACTTCCAGAAGATTCCAGGACCGAGGTCTGATAGCTTGGGGGCTGGGCTAAGGGTGTCAACGTAACTAAGTATTGCTCTCTCAAACACGTACTCACACAACGCCAGAGGGGTCTATCAGTCAGCTTGCTCCGCTCACCCCTTTGTCCCCGAAATAAAAAAAAAAGGTAAGGTTTTACGAGAATTTTCTAAAGTACATGACTTATTGTGTATTCTCTAACTAATATGACGCAATACCTCATACAAATATAAAAGAACATTACATAAGCCCTTGTTCCCATCTTTTATGATCATATATCATTCTCAAACTGTTTACGTAAGCCCTCGTAACAAAAAACGCTGTGAAATAAAAGTAAATTTTTAGAAATAACGTAAATTCACATATACTTTAATGAAGGATACAATGAAGTTAACGAAGAAAGTCTTACGTAATTTACATAATAAACTTAAATCTACACCGGAGGAACTCATCTTAAGAGCTGGATAATCTCTCTTCAATACACAAATGAAATATATAAATAAATCATGAATAAACTATTGTATTTACTTTACATAAGACCAGTTTCGTAAGAATACACACACTCACACTCACACACACACATATATATTATATATATATATATATATATATATATATATATATATATATATATATATATATATTGTATATATATTTATATATATGTATATATGTGTGGTATATGTATACATTTATATATATATATATATATATATATATATATATATACATACCGTATATATAAATATGTATATATACTGTTATATATATATATATATATATATATATATATATATATATATATATATATATATATATATATAGAGAGAGAGAGAGAGAGAGAGAGAGAGAGAGAGAGAGAGAGAGAGAGAGAGAGAGAGAGAGAGAGAGAGAGAGAGAGATATGGGGCTTGGATGTGGATGAGTGTCAGACTCCTTTAAGAAGTCATTTCCATGCGTTGTCAGCATATTACCCAAACCTCGGTCTAACGTAATATGTCTGGAAGAATTTTGAATATTGTATTATCATATTGCGCGGCGCCAACTGATAACAAATTTTTTTTTTTTATGCAGTTCATTTCAAGTTGGAACATTGCGTGACACGCAATGGAGAGTGAAATTGCCTATAACTGGTATAGTTTTACTGCGCGCAAATGCAAAATATTTATTGTGATAATGGAATGTTCTATATTCATGGTTAACATTGCTAATTATTGAGAGATGTTCTTTATATTATATTCCATACGGTAAACTTTAAAGTAAAACATTTGAGTTTCAGTGGTTCATGTACTGTAAACTACCGTAATTTTAACCCTCTACCCCCAAGGTATTTGGAACTTACCAACCCTTAACCCCCAGGGGTTTTCTTTTTCAAGCACATTTTGCTATATATATATATATATATATATATATATATATATATATATATATATATATATATATATATATATATATATATATATATATATATTTTTAGATTGCTCTAACAGACATACTTTTCATCATAGAGAGGAGAGGTTGGTCTCATTCCTTTGGAAAATGGCTGAAGTTATTTTATAAAGTTATGAAAAATATGCAAAAAATGTAAACAACAGTTTTTTTGCAAGGATGTACCAGTACGTTAATGGGGGTAAAGGGATGAGTTTTGTGAAACGTACCAG
>NC_090740.1:122735737-122738237 GCF_036898095.1 Palaemon carinicauda | reverse complement strand
TTTCGTCGTTATAATTAATAATTTTAATTTTCTGGCATCATGAGCCCATGTTTGTACTCAGAATAAAAGTGGTATATTTACCTCGAAATGATAATTTATTACATAATTTTTCTAAGGTAGTATTTCTTTGATCATTGAAACTACTTTTTTATTTTATTCTATCGGTTTATTTACTTTATAATTAAAGAAAGTTGTCTATTGATACGTAAAAAAATTTAACAATTATAATTGAATGGATACTGTTGGTTATTGCTCACTGTACTGTGAGGAATTCATGATTAAATAATTGTAAGATAATGCTATACAAACACCCACACGGCTTTACACCAGGTTTCAGGTTCCTCGTTGCTCTCTCCACAACATGGTAATTTTGGGCACACAACTAGACTGCTACACTTCCTGAAAATCTCCGTAGATTTTACCATATAAACTTCCAACTCCCAATATACTATTAGTGTACTTTTATCTTTGATTTCAATTAACAACGTAGTGGATAGGTAGTATAAAATTGGAGGAATAAATATAAAATATATAAAGATAAACTATATAATAAAAGTGCTTATTTACAAAAGGATTTTGTACTCCAGTTATATATCTTCAGTCAATTAAAACATAATTATAACGGAGAAAAATAAAAATATATTCAGAAAAACGATGAAATTCGAAATATATATAAGAAAACACGCTAGGAACTTTTAAAAATCTATTAACTATTACGGGAAAAATCTACTGTTAGACTCAACTCTTGCCAATTAGAAAGTTTTTTTCTGTTTCTTGGTTGGGAAACCAACTAGAATAATTTGTGTGGGAAGTTCCAGCACGTAAGTTAAAAGTTTTCACTGCGGACTAAAGAAGTAAAGTTTTTTTTTTTTTTTTTTTTTTTTTTTTTTTTTTTTTTCAAATGTATTAGTTTAGATGTAAGAACGATACAAAAAACTATTTATATTTAAATCTGTTATATCAGGGAATCATTTGTATTACTTTTTATCACTATTACATAATGTTATGATAAAATTTTTTATATTATTTGTATGAGTACTTCATAATACCATAAATCCCAAGAACCGAAAACTAATCATCAAATACTAATTCCTATTCCGTGGCATTTTTCTCTTGGGAGATATATTTCTTACCCTTTAGATGTTTTTGTACGTTTTCTTTGAACTGTTATATTTTGAGTGAGTTATTTTGACACATACTATACCTGACAGTAACATTGTTGTTCGCATATGGTATATCATGCGACTGTTTGGTGCCCCCAGACAGTGAGGCATTTGTTGTCCAAATGCCCCACTTTTAGCACCTTAAGAAACAGATATCTGTTTGAGACTAGAGGTGAGGATGGCAGGTTCATCCTTGCCAAGATTCTTGGGTAGGATGTGCTGAACCATGCTAGCGGTATTTTTAGATTGATTTCAGAAGCAGGTCTTGCTAAAGCTATTTAAATTTTATAATGGCAGCTTTGCTTTTATGGTTTTAATGGAATATGCTTTTATTTTTTGTTTATCATAAACGATATCGGCCTAAATGACCTTCGATGTCAAGGTGCCAGAAAATGGCAACTCAATCAATCAATCTATCATCGTATTTCCAATTCAGATCTAGTGTATTTTATCTCTTTCATCTATAGCTGCTCTTACTCATCTATCGTCTATCTATTTTTCTCAAATACTATATTATTATTATTATTATTATTATTATTATTATTATTATTATTATTATTATTAGAAGCTAAGGTACAATCCTAGTTGGAAAAGCAGGCTGCTATAAGCTCAAGGGCCCCAACAGGGAAAATAGCCCAGTGAAGACAATAAATAAGGAAATTAATAAACTACAATAAAAGCAATTATTAACTAAAATTAAATAAAATAACAATTATAATTGTCAACATTTTTGATGTCTCAATAGACAACTTTCTTTAATTATAAATTAAATAGATCGATTGAATAGAAAAATAAGTAAAGTTTCAATGATAAAACAAACACTACCTTAATGAAATGAAGCACTAAATCCTGGATACAAACAAGAGCTAATCGATGTCCAGAAAAGGAAAATGTGTAGTATAAGCTTGAAATACGTTACGTCCAGTGAGGAAAGGAAATAAGGAAAAATAAAATATTTTAAGAACAGTAACAATAGAATAAATATTTCCTATATAGACTATGATTATCATTACAGATTAGTGATAGCTTTGCGCAATGCTTATAAAACCAAATAGTAAAATACGAGTAAAAAATCAAATTATTGTTCTTTAGTCTTGGGTAGTACCAAAGCCTCTGTATCATGGTCTTCCACTATTTTGGGTTAACGTTCTCTTGCTTGAGGTTATACTCGGGCACATTATTAAAATCTTTAACATTGGTTTCAGATCTTTGAAGCAACTTGACTGTCCTCATAAAAATTCAGACTAATGGTTTTAATAACTTATGACCATAAAGGAAATGAAATTAAAACTAATAAATCAAATAAGTTGATTCGTTTCGAACTGTAAGCATTACAT
>NC_090740.1:122713237-122720737 GCF_036898095.1 Palaemon carinicauda | reverse complement strand
AAAACGAGACCGTTAATAAACTAAAGGAGATATAGTTTTATGTATTCTTTCATGCGCAGGATGTTAATCCTAGACAAGTAACTATATTTGTGGATTTATCAAGAACTTTATCCTACACGCATCAGAAGTAATATTCATATTAAGAATTTATATTTAATGACAGAATTACTGTTTTTTTCAAGCTGTGGTCCGAGTAAACTCTTCCTAATCTGCAAGAGTTATAACCTACCTCCAGTACTCCACATGAGTAATTACATTATTTGTTTATTCTGATGTTTAAACCTAAGGAATAAATATTATTTGGGATCAAAATCTTATTTACAATATAAAATTAACACCACGAGACAGGTATGGAAAGCATGTAGTCATAAAATTGCTAAGTAGAGAGAGAGAGAGAGAGAGAGAGAGAGAGAGAGAGAGAGAGAGAGAGAGAGAGAGAGAGAGAGAATTGTCTAAAGCTTCTAGCTGGAAAACAGGTATGGGAAGCATGTAGCCATAAAATTGCTAAGTAGAGAGAGAGAGAGAGAGAGAGAGAGAGAGAGAGAGAGAGAGAGAGAGAGAGAGAGAGAGAGAGAGAGAGAGAGAGGAGGGGGGGGGGGGGAGATTAGGAAAGTCTAAAGCTTCCAGCAGAAAAAAGACCCCATTTTTATGGGTCGATAAAACATTGAAAATGAACTCTGGTTGTATTTAAAGTAGAATTGTTGGACTTATGATTTTACCCCATTTTTACTGACCTAATTTAAGCGGAGCGTTGTTCTGGATATAATAAATAGTTTTTGGAGCTTATATCACTTCTTATTTCACGCAGTATCATCATCATCATCATCATCATCATCACTTCCTACGCATATTGACGCAAAGGGCTTCGGTTAAATTTCGCCAGTCGTCTCTATCATGAGCTTTTAGATCATTACTTCTCCATTCATCATTTACTAATTCACGCTTCATAGTCCTCAGCCATGTAGGCCTGGGTCTTCTAACTCTTCTAGTGTAGATTACAATTATTCCTCCCTAGTTCTTAATGAACCGGTAGCACATGATGAAACTAACGATCAGTGATAAGATAACTATTGTAACGCATGGATTATTATTATTATTATTATTATTATTATTATTATTATTATTATTATTTACTAAGCTATGATCCTAGCTGGAAAAGCAGAAAGCTAAAAGTCAAGGGGCTCCAACAGGGAAAATAGCCCAGTGAGGAAAGGAAACTAAGAAAACTAAAATGTTTTAAGAACAGTAACAACATTAGAATAAATATTTCATATATGAACTATAAAAACTTTAACAAAACAAGACGAAGAGAAATAAGACAGAATAGTGTGCCCGAGCGTACCCTCAAGTAAGAGAACTCTAACCCTAGACAGTGGAAGAACATGGTACAGAGGCTATGGCACTATCCAAGACTAGAGAACACATATCTGATTATGGAGTGTTCTTCTTCTAGAAGAGCTTCTTACCATAGCTAAAGAGTCTCTTCTATCCTTACTGGATAATTAAAGTGCAGTAGTTAACCTTTTGAGAGCAGAGGAATTGTTTGGTAATCTCAGTGCTGTTAGGTGTATGTGGACAGAGGAGAATATGTAAAGACTATGCCAGATTATTCGGTATATATATATATATATATATATATATATATATATATATATATATATATATATATATATATATATATATATATATGCAAATGGGAAAGTGAGCCATAACCAGAGAGAAGGATCCAATGTAGTACTGTCTGGCCAGTCAAAGGACCCCATAACTCCAGCGGTAGTATCTCTTTCCAAAACATACATTTATTCATATTATTATTATTATTATTATTATTATTATTATTAAATGCTAAGCTACAACCCTAGTTGGAAAAGCAGGATGCTATAAGCCCAGGGGCCCCAACAGGGAAAATAGCCCAGTGAGGAAAGGAAATAAGGAAAAAGGAAAATAGAACATTTTAGGAATAGTAACAATATTAAAATAAATATTTCCTATTTAAACTATAAAAACTTTAACAGAACAAGAGGAAGAGAAACTAGATAGAAAAGTGTGCCCAAGTGTACCCTCAAGCAAGAGAACTCTAACCCAAGGCAGTGTAAGACCATGGTACAGAGGCTATGGCACTACCCAAGAATAGAGAACAATGGTTTGATTTTGGAGTGTCCTTCTCCTAGAAGAGCTGCTTACCATAGCTAAAGAGTCTCTTCTACCCTTACCAAGAGGAAAGTAGCCACTGAACAATTACAGTGCAGTAGTTAACCCCTTGGGTGAAGAAGAATTGTCTAGTAATCACAATGTTGTCAGGTGCATGAGGACAGAGGAGAATCTGTAAAGGATAGGCCAGACTATTCGGTGTCTGTGTAGGCAAAGGGAAAGAACCGTAACCAGAGAGAAGGGTCCTATGTAGTACTGTCTGGCCAGTCAAAGGACCCCATAACTCTCTAGCGGTAGTATCTCAACGGGCGGCTGGTGCCTAGGCCAACCTACTACCTATAAAAACAAGAATGAAGAAATAGTGAATATATCATATGACATGTATTATTATTTTAGTTATCTTGGCAGAAATATTAAAATTTTTTTCCTATCATCCAGAAGTGCTTTTCCAACATGTAGAGACAAAGAAGGACAATATAAACACCATGTAAAGTAGTCTTTGAATACCGCTCTAAAAATGAAACACACACAAATTCATAGACAAACACACGCTTGTGCGACGCACACACACACGCTCACACACACACACACACACACACACACACATATATATATATATATATATATATATATATATATATATATATATATGTATATATACATATATATGTGTGTATATATATATATATATATATATATATATATATATACACACACACACACACATATATATATATATATATATATATATATATATATATATATATATATACACACACACACATATATTTATATATATATATATATATATATATATATATATATATATATATATATATATATATATATATATATCAACACAACATCGTGTTCAAATAGAAATAAATTTCTACCTCATACTTGGGATCGAACGCTATCCCCTTCTAATGAAAGGCCAGGTCGAAACCAACCTCGTGGCATGGTTGGTTTCGACCTGGCCTTTCATTAGAAGGGGCTAGCGTTCGATCCCAAGTATGAGGTAGAAATTTATATATATATATATATATATATATATATATATATATATATATATATATATATATACATATATATATACCTGAATACATATGTACTGGTAAGGTTGGTTCTCCAGTCGGGACATCTGATCATGCCTTGATTTCATTATTAGTGAAGACTGAGCAGCCTGTCCCTGATATATCATATTCTTGTAAAATTTATATGAAATCCCAAGCAGACTGGAATGGGATTTTACATGATCTTTTGTGCTTGAATTGGTCACAATTATATAATAGTGTAGATCCTGTTGTCCCTTTGAATGAGAATCTAGTCAACATAATTGATAGGCGTATCCCTTCTCGTGTGCTAAGGTACCGAGTGAAGGACAAACCGTGGTTCAATGATGATTGTAGACGTGCTTTTTTGGAGAAGCAGGAGGCCTATCAACTTTGGAAGGGTAACAGATCAGATTTGACCTGGAACAACTATACTCAGCTTCGAGCTTTTGCTCAGAGAGTTTATGCCTCAACTGAAAAGAAGTACAATTTAACCATAAAAGAAACACTTTCTGGTACAACTCAGGAACATAAATGGTGGTCTACCCTTGAATCTGCACTCTTTGGTGTAGATGCAACAGTTCCTCCTTTACTTAAACCAGATGGCTCAGTCACTCACTGTCCAAAGGAAAAGGCAACCCTTTTGGCTGATGTTTTTGACAGTAAACAGAGTAATGAAAAACTTGAACTTCCTCATTCCTGTTTTCCTGAGGCTAAACTAACTAGTTTAGCTTTTCGATCTCGTGAGATTAAAGCTCTGTTGATGGACCTTGATGCTTATGGAGGTGTAGACCCAAATGGTATTTTTCCTTTGTTTTTTATAAAGACAGCAGATTTCTTAGCTCCAAAGTTATCTGTTATTTTGCGCAAGTTAGCAAGAAGAGGAGCTTTTAGCACTAGTTGGAGAATTGGTAATGTTACTCCTCTATGTAAATGTGTTTGTGGTAGCTCAAGTCCCACTGATTACCGCCCAATTTCCATAACTCCCATATTATCTAAAGTTTTTGAACGTCTTCTGGCAAAACGTCTTAATAGGTTTGCTGAAGGTAATCATCTACTCCCTAGTTTGCAATTTGGTTTTCGTAAAGGCCTTGGAGCATGTGATGCCCTTCTTACAATCTCCAATGCTGTACAGAAATCCCTTGATTGTGGTCGGTTGATTTTAGTGCTGCCTTTGACCGTGTTAATCACGAGGCCCTTGTTTTCAAACTGAAACAGTTGGGAGTGGGTGGGTCGTTTATTAGCATTATTACTGATTTTTTAAGTAATAGATCTCAAAGAGTTGTTGTTGATGGGCACCATAGTGATTATAGGAATGTGATACCCGGTGTTCCACAGGGTAGTGTTCTTGGCCCATTACTTTTCATACTATATACACATGACATGTGGTTTGGCCTAGAAAACAAGCTTGTTGCATATGCAGATGATGCTACTCTCTTTGCATCAATTCCATCCCCTGAATGTAGATCTAGGGTTGGTGAATCCCTTAATAGAGATTTAGCTAGAATTAGTGCATGGTGCACATTATGGGGTATGAAGTTGAATCCTAACAAAACTCAAAGTATGATTGTAAGTAGGTCAAGGACGGTGGTTCCTCAACATCCGGATCTCAGTATTGATAATGTTTCTTTAAATATGTATGACTCTTTCAAAATTTTAGGTGTGATTCTCGACAGTAAATTTACTTTTGAGAAACATATAAGGTCTGTGTCTTCTTCAATTTCACAAAAAATAGGCTTATTGAGAAAGTCTTCCAAGATTTTCGGTGATCAATCTATTCTGAAGAAGTGTTTTAATTCTTTCATTCTACCTTGTTTTGAGTATTGTTCTCCTGTCTGGTCTTCAGCTGCTGATTCTCATCTTAATTTGTTGGACAGAAACTTATGGTCTATCAAATTTCTTATTCCTGATCTAGATATTAATCTCTGGCACCGTCGTTCAATTAGTTCATTATGTATGTTGCATAAGATTTTTCACAACTCTGACCATCCTTTACATTCAGATCTCCCTGGACAATTCTATCCTGTTCGTAATACTAGGCAGGCAGTTAATTCTAATAGCCAGGCCTTTTCCATCACGAGGCTCAATACTACGCAGTACTCTAGAAGTTTTATTCCATCTGTGACCAAATTGTGGAATGATCTTCCTAATCGGGTGGTTGAATCAGTAGAACTTCAAAAGTTCAAAGTTGGAGCAAATGCTTTTTTGTTGACCAGGCAGACATAGTCTTTTTATAGTTTATTTATGACATATTTGTTTTTGATGTTGTTGATAGTTTATTATATGACATGTCTGTTTTGACGTTGTTTCTTATTTTAGAATGATTTATTGTTAATTTGTTCTCTTCATTTATTTATTTCCTTATTTCCTTTCCTCACTGGGCTATTTTTCCCTGTTGGAGCCCCTGGGCTTATAGCATCTTGCTTTTCCAACTAGGGTTGTAGCTTGGATAGTAATAATAATAATAATAATAATAATATATATATATATATATATATATATATATATATATACATATATATATATATATATATATATATATATATATATATATATATATATATATATATATATATATATATATATATATATATACAATCATGTTTGTGTTCAAGTCACTCTGCCCTTAATAAGTTTTTCCCTCCTCAAAAATGCTGTCGCGAAAAATTCCGGAATTGCGCAAAATTACTTCATGTATCTCTCTCGTTCCCAAATCTCGCCTTAATTTCCAAATTCTGCGGATACCTCAGCTCAGAAGCGTCTCATTGTCGGTAAAGAGAAGCCAGCGAGAGAAATACCACCTTCACTAAGTGTTGCTCAGAGACATTCATGTGGCTTTGAGTAATCTAATTAAGGATTAATCAGGGAATACTTGACCTAATGTAAACAGTGAAAGTTTCGTTCGTATACATGCAGATATAAAATATAATTTTCATGCTTTGTGGGAATATATAAAATAATATTATGGTATTTGTACCGCACGTGTATCACACACGCTCGTACACTGTAATCTTATTTTTGTATATATATATATATATATATATATATATATATATATATATATATATATATATATATATATATATAGATAAATATATATATATATATATATATATATATATATATATATATATAAATATCACCCACGAATGGCATTTAATACCGAATTCTATCTTGGGAATATATATATATCCACTTGGAATTCATTTTATGGTAACAGCTTCTCGCCGAGTAGAGATTCGAACCCCAATCTGTTCGGCAGAAATCCATGCCTGCGAAGACATTACCGACTGAGCCACCAAGCTATATATATATATATATATATATATATATATATATATATATATATATATATATATTGTCGTTATCATTCTCCCTTTGTATATATATATATATATATATATATATATATATATATATATATATATATATATATATATATATATATATATATATTGTCGTTATCATTCTCCCTTCGCACTGATAACCTATTAATGTCTGTATATGTTTCTCTTATTGTGTTTAAATTTTTTGTGCCCTTCTTGATTGGAAAGGGTTGTATAAATACTCTTGTTCTGCCTAAATAAAGTTATCTGAATTCATTCCGCTTTTCAGTTAATACCGAACACTTTATAAAGCGGCCAATCTCATTATTGTTTCATAGACTTATCTCAAACAAATCTCATTTCTGAATATTCTTTTATTATCCCAATCCTCTGATATGATTTCCAACCTCAAACTATTTAACAAATCAAAAAAAAAAAAAAAAAAAAAAAGAAAAAAAAAATCTGTTGAAGTTGGCGAGAGGTAAAGAATTTGCAAGTGTTGTGTAACCTATGAAGCCTAAAATTATAACAATTTATAGCTATGAGCCATTAATCATATTTTCTTATTTGCCTGACCTATATTTGAAGTGTCCACATCGGCCTAGTTTGCTTGTCTATTGATGCAATTAAATTCCGTTTTGTTTACAGAAATTGATTATGATAGGCCTATAGTATCATTAAAATATGCTTGTAAAAGATAGAAATTTAGCACCAAAAGGATAATAATAATAATAATAATAATAATAATAATAATAATAATAATAATAATAATAATAAAAGAGAAATCTCATTCGAACCCTGTTTTGGTTAAGTAGAGGATGTTCGAGTCTTAATTCATTTATATATTTGCCGTAATTTAATTGATACTATATTTACTAACAAGAATCGTCTGATTATTTTTTTTTTAAGTTTTCTTTTCTTTGTATTAATTTGTTGACATTTCTCTTAAAATGTTTATGTAATTTCTATCG
>NC_090740.1:122700737-122703237 GCF_036898095.1 Palaemon carinicauda | reverse complement strand
TGAGTAATTAAGAGTTTGCTGAGCAATTTCTCTTATTTACATCCTTTAAATCTGGGTCCCTTTATTGTCTTCCACACAAATGAACCTATTGAATGATTTAAACAAACAAAGAGAACATTCTGATTTTTTTACAGATACCCTACAATCACTATTTCATTATTATTATTATTATTATTATTATTATTATTATTATTATTATTATTATTATTATTATTATTATTTACAACAAAGGTTCAATGGGATATCTGATGTAACCATGGGGTTCCAATTATCCATATTTCAGAAAATTAATGACTGGAATTTGTCAAGAGTGATATCCTAAACAAATTACTCTCCTTTATATCTTATAAATTTAATTTGGAAGAGATACGTTGATGGGGTTTTCATTATTTATAATGTAAGTCCCTTTTATTTTGAAATTTCTATATAAGTTGATAGAATTTTACTTTCAGTTTAATTTACAGTACAGTATGAATTTGGTAACCAATTGAAATTCTGGATGTGATAATGTACTCCGGCCTTATATTTCTCAAATATAAATGTTTAGTTTATGATAAAAATATTAATGCTGTAGCTTATATAATCTTATTTTTTTGGGCACAATATTATACAGTAGTTTAGACTAATAGTCTAGCCAACATCACATAAAAAGCTTATAAAATATATGACCAGGAGTTTAATTATTGCAAATATATTCATATAAAAAAAGTCGTTAAAAAATGTTCTTACCACCTACATTCCATTATTAATGAATTTGACAGAGATTTGAAATTCTATTGTATAAGATTTAGAAAATCTAATGGATGAAATTGAAAAAGTTGTAAATTGAAATTGTAGTGGCCTTATGAACATAGCTTTAAATTACAAAAAAGAAAAAAAGGCATCCGAGCCATAATAACAGTTCTCTCTCTCTCTCTCTCTCTCTCTCTCTCTCTCTCTCTCTCTCTCTCTCTCTCTCTCTCTCTCTCTCTCTCTCTCTCTTAAAAAGAAAAAAAAGAACAGAAGGTTTATTTTATCACATTAATAAAGTCTTTCGAATACTGTTCTTACTTGGTACGTTCCATTACTTAGAAATTAAATAAGACTTTGAAGTTCACTTCTGCTTGATTTCCAGTGAATCTAAGAAAAATGTTAAATATTTTTTTTAATTTGTCTAGAAACAGTGTAAATCATAATTATAGTGATCCTATGAACATAGTTTTTAAATAAATAAAAATATAACCAGGAACCTTAGTAATAATAGAAGTTCTGAAAAAAAAACAAAAAAAAACGCGAAGGTTTATGAGATACCTTGTGGGGAATTTGTACATACGATATTGTGAGGAAGGATAAAGCTTTCGTAATTAATATAGTAGTAATATGAGAAATCGAATTTCTGAGAAATAAGACTCGATAAAAAATAAACAAGATAGTAAAGGTAAAAACTGCGCACTATCTATCTCGAGTAAAACGCAAATTATAAAAGTTGTAAGAAAAATAAAAAAAACAGTAAAACCGAAAAAGAAGAAATTAGACATTTGTAGATATTTATCTCTAGTAAACCCCAAATTATGAAAGTTGTAGAAAAAAAAAACAGTTCATAGAAAAAGAAGAAAGTGGACATTTATCTAGAGTAAAGCTGAAATTATAAAAATTGGAGAAAAATAAATAAAAGAAAAAAACAAAGTTAACAGAAAAAGAAGAAAGTGGACATCTATCTCAAGTAATACACAAATTACAAAAGTTGTAGAAAAATAAATAGAAAAAAAATTAACAGGAAAAAGAAGAAAGTGGATATTTATCTCAAGTAAAACTCAAATTGTAAAAGTTGTAGAATAAAAGAGAGAGAGAGAGAGAGAGAGAGAGAGAGAGAGAGAGAGAGAGAGAGAGAGAGAGAGAGAGAGAGAGAGAGAGAGAGAGAGAGAGAAAAGCATATAACAGAAAAAATAAGAAAACACATATAACCGAAAAGGAAGAAAGTGGATATTTATCTCAAGTAAAACTCAAATTGTAAAAGTTGTAGAGTAAAAGAAAAAAAAGAAAATAACACAGTTAACTGAAAAAAAGAAAGTGGATATTTATCTCAAGTAAAATTCAAATTATAAAGGTTTGGAAAAAGAAATAGAAAAACACAGTTATACAGAAAAATAAGAAATAGAACATCTATCTCGAGTAAAACAAAAATTGTAAAAGTTGTAGAAGAATAAAAAAACAGTTTATAGAAAAAGAAGGAAGTGGACACTTATCTCGAGTAATACCCAGATTGTAAAATATATATAAAAAAAAGTTATATATACAGAAAATAAGAGAGGGGACATTTGTCTCGAGTAAAACCCAAATTGTAAAACTTTTAGAAAAAAAAAAAGTTTACAGAAAAATGAAAAAGGTGCACATTCATCTCGCGTAAAGGCCAAAATTGTAAAATTTGTAGAAAAAAAAGTTATACAGAAAAGTAAGAGAGGGGACATTCATCTAGAGTATAAGCCCAAATTGTAAAAGTTGTAAAAAGAAAAAAAAAAAG
>NC_090740.1:122678237-122695737 GCF_036898095.1 Palaemon carinicauda | reverse complement strand
ACACACACAACAACAATACCAACTGACTCACCAACTGAATCAGTTGGTGTTGTTGTTTATATATATATATATATATATATATATATATATATATATATATATATGTACTGTATATATATATATATATATATATATATATATAAATATATATATATATATATATATATATATATATATATATATATATATATATATATACACACGACAACAACAACAACAACTGATTCACCCGTTTCTAGTCCATTGTAAGACTATGGCCAACAGACATTTCAGTTTATGTCTGGGGTTTGGACAGTTTTCATCACTACGCTAGCCAGTGCAGATTGGAGTTGGTATGAGAATTTCGTCTGGTCGCTCACAGCAAACCAACCTAATATGGGTGGCCCTGACTAGTAAAACTTTGCTGATCATAATGATAGACAAACCCCTTCAGTAAGTTAAGGTATCCCCACTCAGAAAGGGATATATATATATATATATATATATATACATATATATATATATATATATATATATATATATATATATATATATATATATATAAACACACACACACACACACACACACACACACACACACATATATATATATATATATATATATATATATATATATATATATATATATATATAGTTTATAACTTTGGGGGGTATTTCATTCATCGTAAATACAGGGAAAATTGTGCATTTTAATGTATTCGTATGAACTGCTTTTGGAGAATTGGATAACAATTCTTGTCCTCTTCAAGTATTAGTATCGAGGGTCTCCTAAAGTTGGAGGAAATGTCAAGGAACAATTGCTTGGATCTACAAGCGATGTCACACTCGAAGTTGCAAAGTTTTCCTCTTGTGTTGCATTATGCCAACCAAACTGAGGTCGTCCTTGAGAACGAAGTTTGGAAATCAAATGAGGACCTATACCTAAGTTAGCTTTAATATGAGATATTATTTCGTAAATATGATAACAAGAGCTTTGGAAATTTTAAGTAACTGGGCTCTTTCAATATCACTGTTTGATACGATAGTTAAACTTCTTTAATCAAGGAAATTATTGGTTTGAATGTCTGAGGACACAATAAAAAAAAAGTAACAAGGGGTGGGGAGCCTAAACTGGTGCTAACTACTAACTGTATCATTGTAAAGACCTGCTGCTTGTGTGGGTGTAGAAAACTTACACGAATACAATGAACAGGGTCAGGCAAAATTATCTGACCTTCGTGAACGACTTCGACAGTGTGTGGACAGTAATGGATCCCATTTGACTGATTTAATTTTTAAAACATAATGAAACTGAATGGCATTATATGTACTTTTTAAAAATAAAAACACTTTTTTTTTGTTTCTTTACTTTATTTGCTTTTTATTAAACCTACAAATGTGTCAGATCATTTTGCTTGACCCTGTTTAATGAATTAAACTGGGATGGCTATAACACGCATTAAAATCGCTAAATCAGTTTAGTGTATTATACATATGGTCCTAAAATTCAGAGAATTATTTATACAAATGAAAATATCATTTTGTAATCATTACCACTTTCAGTATGCGTTCTTAACATTGATGATAAAAATAAGTTAAATCAGTACCCATTTTCTTTTGATGATTACAATTAAATAGTTTTTGCCTTACAAGCAACCATTCTGATTAAACAAAAAATCCCAGTTCTAAGTAATTTGTAGTAATATTTTACAAAACAACGTTTGACTTCGGCGATGAATCGAAGCCACAAACGCTGCTGTTTTCCCTTTTAGAATTCTTTCGAATGTAGCGATATTTCCTCCAATGTCTCGTCCTCTGTTATCTTGAAAAAATGCTGAGACACTTCGCTGAATGTTAAGGACTATATTTGCCTAAGCTTCACTGAATATGGGAGACATGTCCCGCCAATGCTTATCCCCCCAAACTAAGTCTCCAACATCCCCCCTGTCTCCCCATCAATCGATAGATATCCACTGCAGCTAAAGTTTTTGTATTTGTGGTGGTTATTGGGGAATAGCGTCAAATGTCGTCGCATCCACTCTGGAAAAACGTGTCCTTTGAATGATGATATTAGTTCGTATGATTGGTACTTAGAAACTAAGTTTCCTAGGTTTTTCAAAGTGCGTTGGCTGCATTATTATTATTATTATTATTATTATTATTATTATTATTATTATTATTATTATTATTATTATTATTATTATTATTTTCTTCTTCTTCTTCTTCTTATTATTATTATTATCATTATTATTATTATTACTTGCTAACCTACAACCCTAGTTGGAAAAGCAGGATGGTATAAGCCCAGGGGACCCAACAGGGAAAATAGCCCAGTGAGGAGAGGATACAAGGAAAAAAAATAAGAAAAATAACAACATTAAAGTAAATCATCTAGAATTTATTTGCTTTCGTACACAGCTGTGATTTTACATATTGAATATGATATCAACTTTTATCGAAAGATGAGTACATTTTTTTTTTTTAATTCTTGTAGTACCAATCACCACTTTTCCCAAACCCTGAAAAGTAATGGATTTTTATTTTTGGTATCAGTTTTTAAGTTTCCAAGTTAGAAAGCTAAAATCCCTCACGGAAAAAGCTTACGGAAACTCTGAACCTATTAATGATTAGATTTTTTCTCTGTTTTTGACTCAATAACATTGCTGTTATCAATTGATTTCCTTGAACCAAATGTCTTAATGCTAATTCTGTCTACTAGACTTAGTTGTATATAATTAACAGTTATATTAAAAGGTATTCGATACAATAAGTTAATTATCTATATATAAGATCTAAGCTATTCTTTAATGAAAAACCCCGAAGTTTAATTCAACTGTGATGAAGTTTTGGAATGATCTTCCTAATCAGATAGTTGAATCAGTAGAACTTCAAAAGTTCAGACTTGCAGCAAATGTTTCTAAGTCTTTTTTAGTCTATATATTAATTATCTGTTTTAATGTTGTTAATGTTTTTTCTTTTTTAATATTCTATTTATTTTTTTCATTACTTCTGATATCCTTTCCTCACTGAGGTATTTTTCCCTGTTGGAGCCCTTGGGTTTAAAGCATCTTGCTTTTCTAATTAGGGTTGTAGCTTTCGTAGTAGTAGTAATAATAATAATAATAATAATAATAATAATAATAATAATAATAATAATAATAATAACTGCCAAATTTCCGCTAGATATACCGTGGTTTAAGTTAATGTAGTAGTAGGTTGGCCAGGGCACCAGCCACCCGTTGAGATACTACCGCTAGAGAGTTATGTGGTCTTTGGACTGGGCAGGCAGTACTACATTGTATCCTTCTCTTTGGTTACGGTTCATTTCCCCTTTGCCTACACACATACAAAGCGAATAGTCAGGCCTAATCTTTACATATTCTCCTCTGTCCTCATACACCTGACAACACTGAGATTGACAAACAATTCTTCTTCACCAAAAGGGTTACTGCACTAATTGTTCAGTGACCACTTTCCTTTTATTAAGGGTAGAAGAGACTCTTTAGCTATGGTCAGCAGCTCTTCTAAGAGAAGGACACTCCAAAATTAAACCATTGTTCTCTAGTCTTGGGTAGTGCCATAACCTCTGTACCATGGTCTTCCACTGTCTTGGGTTACAGTTCTCTTGCTTGAGGGTACACTTAGGCGTCCTGTTCTGTCTTGTTTCTTTTCCTCTTGTTTTGTTAAAGTTTTTGTGGTTTATATAGGAGATATTTATTTCAATGTTGTTACTCCTCTTAAAATCTTTATTTTTCCATGTTTCCTTTCCTCACTGAGCTATTTTCCCTGTTGGAGCCCCTGGGCTTATAGCACACTGCTTTTCCAACTACGGTTGTAGCTTAGCAAGTAATAATAATAATAATAATAATAATAATATCCATTAGCATTTAAAACCAAAACATATTTTGTTATAAGATTGTTGTCCGAAAAAATCTAATACAGTAAAGCTTAAGAAAAGGATTTTATGTGAAACATTAACCCAATTTCAAGAAAAAAATGTTTGATTTGATATACAGCTGGCTTCATTAATTCCGGTTCACTTCACGGGAAGCTAAGGAGACGCCTGGCAGCAGTACATTAAAGGTGTTAAAGGTGTCTGGTTTCAGTTCCATCAGGATAGATGCTCACCAGAACGTCAGCCAGACAAGCTTAACCCCGCACTGTGGTGCCCTATCACAGCAATGGCCTCCACAATAAACGGCTTAAACTCACGGTCCCGGGTGGGAATCGATCTGCTGCCATGCAAATGCTAGGCAAACACGTTACCACTGTACTAGCCAGGAGGCTAAAACACTGCAGCAGGTCACGCTGTTTAGCAAAAGAGAAACTGCTGGCAACGCTTAAATACGCGGTCAAAAGCATTGCTATTAATTTGACGAAGTGCTGTATAGAAGAATAATTTTAGCTGCTTTACGAGACTAGTACAGTGGTAACGTGTTTGCATCGCATTCGCGTGGCAAGAGATCGATCTCCGCCCAGGGCCGTGAGTTTAAGCTGTTTACTGGGGAGGCTACTGCTGTGGTAGGGCATCACAGTGGGGTGTTGGGCTTGCCCGGCTGACGTTCTGGTGAGCATCTATTCTCATGGAACTGGAACTGAAACCAGACACCTTTAACCTTTAACCTTTAACCTTTTATAACAATGCTTTTGATCTCGTGTTTATAAGACAGAGACTTTGTTTCGCAAGTAGCGTTGGTAACCCAGCATTATCTGCTTCAATGTATATCTGCCAGACGTCTCTTCAGCTTTCAGTGAAGTGTACCGGAGTTAATGAAGTTAACTGTAAAGTCCTAATTGAAAGGACAAAAGAATATCATATGAGTTTCTAATTCCAAAGATAAAGTACGTTTATCTGACGAGTTGTCCATCTTCCAAGAACTAAGGAATTTAATAAGTTTTTATATGAGATCTGATTCCAAGGTCAAATAAGCTTTGTATAATTTATATATTTTGAAATATCTGTTTTTAATGTTAGTTTGTTTAAAGATTTTATTCTAATTGCTAATTGCTTATCTATTGTTTATTTACTTTTCTATTTCCTTTCCTCACTGGGCTATTTTTCCCGGTTGGAGCCCTTGGGCTTATAGCATCTTGCTTATCAGACTATGTTTGTAGCTTAGATAATAATGATAATGATAATAATAATAATAATAATAATAATAATAATAATAATAATAATAATAATAATAATAATAATAATAATAATAATAATAAAAAAATAAAAATAATAATGAGTTGCTGATTCCAAGGGCAAGACAGTTTTACCCGAGGGGTGGTCCATATTCCAAGGGCATGATACTTTTATATGTTAGCTGTCGAAATCTTAAGGACAGAGGCTTTAGATGAGGCTCTAGATCTAAGGAAAAGGTATTTTTGTATTAGGTCCCAATTCCAAAGGAAGATAGTCTTATCCGAAAAGTTATTCAAATTCCTAGGTTATATTCTATTTGAAAGAGTATCCTAACTCCAAGGAAACAATGAAAATATATGAGATGCTGCTCTATTTACAAGAGAAAGAGAGTGAGATCTGAAATAGTGACCTAATTCCCTGATTAAGAGTCATATCTGAAATGTGGATAAGAAATGTGAAATGAGTTTCGCACCTGAAGCCAATGAAAATATATGAGATGCTGCTCTATTTACAAGAGAAAGGGAGTGACATCTGAAATAGTGACCTAATTCCCTGATTAAGAGTCATATCTGAAATGTGGATAAGAAATATGAAATAAGTTTCGCACCTGAAGCCAATGAGACGAGAATTACATCTGAAATGATGGCCTAATTTTCCATTGGACGTTATGTTGTAATTACCTTGGCGAGATCGTTATATTCAAGCTTGCCATAAATGTAGGAAATAGAGTATCTCATCTGAGGGGTTAACCGGATTTCCGGTAACATTTAGTTTTATCCGAGGGAACATCAAAGTTTCTATGAAATTAACGTATTACAGATAAGAGATGCTTTAGAGGTTTAAAGGCCGCTCATGAAAGGCAAAGGAAAGGGACAGTGACATTTGCCTATCAAGTAGGACAATGCCCTAGAGTCTGACATTATATTTTATGATCAGCGCTCAAGCCTCCTCTCCACCAAAGCTAGGACCAGGGAGGGTCAGGGATTAGGTGTTGATGACTCAGTAGATAGATCTATAGGCTCCCTAAGGATGGTAATGTTGTAGGCACTAAAGGAACTATCGAGTCTGAGTGGGACTCGAACCCCCGACTGGCGATTACCAGGCCGAGACGTTACAAGAATAACAAAATTGGTCCATAGAGATGGTAAAAGAAGCAGGGAAAGAAAGAGATGACGATGGATTGATGAAATAAGAATGTTTGCGGGCGTGGGCTGGCACAGAGAGACCATAAACAGCAGCAGGTGGAAGGAAATGTCTGAGGCCCTTGTTCCACAGTGGACTAGTAACAGCAGAACAAGGGAATTAATTCGACCCAAAGCTTTGTTGGGTCGACTTTCACCTCGATATAGACTCAGCCAAGGTCGAATACAGTAAAATGAGGTCCCTATTCCATTAATATCTTAACGAGAAGAAAAGAATGCATTCCTGTGCCCGTTCACACAATTAGAGTCAGCCAAGGTCGAATGCAGTAAAATGAAGTCCTTATAATATCTCAACTAGAAAAAAAAAACCTTTTGCATTCCTGTGACTGTTCGCACAATTGGACTCAGCCAAGGTCAAATACAGTTAAAAGAAGACCTTATCCTATTAATATCTTAAATAAAAAAAAAAAAACTTTCGCACTCCACTGACCGTTCACACAATTAGACTCACCAAGGTCGAATACAGTTGATTAAATGAAGTCCCTATCCTATTAATATCTTAACTTGAAAAAAAAAAAAAAAAAATTTTGCACGCCTGTGCCCGTTCACACAATCACATAATGTTCCATCCCAATGAGCTACTCGACATTTCCTCTTTTTTTTCCCTACTGATTTTCCACAATTGCTTGAAAATGATTTGTATCAACCCATCGTTCCTAATCGTGTTTCAGAAGCAAATTTGCTCAAAACAGTCATAATGATATTTCAGTTAAACTGTGTTAATCTTCCCACTTCAGGTTACCCTAAAAATGTGTATCTTTCATTTTACGTACATATGTTATATCCAAAAGCCACCTTCTGAAAAGAAAGGCTAAAAGCTTCCTTATAAATGGGAACATTATCTTCCATAGGCACTTCATGTTTATGCAAAATCTTTATAATCCCTTTGGCCTCTTTTGTGACTTGCCTGTTTTCTGACCAGACCATCGTCTTTGATAAATATTTCTAAAACTTCAACAAAGGTGGAATTTTCTTCTTTCAAGATTCCTTGTTATGATTGTTTGTTTCATATCTTACGTCATAGTTACTGTTATAACATTATTCTTGCTTACATTTATCTTTAAATTTCTCTTTTTACCTATGATTGCAAATTCCTACAGTGCTAGTATGTCTCTTCACAAAACCCAATCTGTATTGCATCTTAAAAAATCAGCTTCACGCTCAATTTTTATAATTCAGATATAGAGTCGCAAAACACGAAACAATTTTGCTTTATATCCTGCTTAATTAAAGCGACAGTTTAAATAATAGGGTATTTGTTTCTCGATGAAGACTGACGAAATATCTTATTCAAGTTTCGAAAAAAATATAGAGACAGATACCATTAGTATAATTGTCAATAATTAGTTTTTATCTATTTGCCGTACTAGGCGGCATATCTTAGCAATCCATGTTTGCCAACGGTTATATAAGCGAATGAGCAACTTGGTGGAGTAACGAGAACTTAGAGCAGTGGTTCCCAACCTTTTTTCTGTCATTTCCCCCCTGTACCCAGTTCAACCATCCAGATTTCCCCCTTCATGCCCCACCCATCCCTCATGCCCACTCGCCTGCATCAGAAATGGGCATGATTCTCTAATTCTCCCCTTGAATATCATGCCAGTGAGAACTGATGTGAACATATCACAATTGAATGGCTAATAACAAATTGCCGCTCGTACTATGAGGACATTTTCCGCTTGTTTTAGTTAGTAGGTAGTGTAACTATTTCGCCCCTGGAAGCTTCATATTTCCCCCCCTGGGGAAATTTCCCCCAGGTTGGGAACCACTGACTAAGAGTGTGGAGGAAATACTCCCCTAATTCTCGATGAAGTCACTATCAGCAGGGTGAGGTATTAGGTTTAAGGCCATATAGAAGATATCTCCTTGGCTTCTACTCCTGATGTCTGGTGGATGCTCTGACCGGAATTAGCATGGACCGGCAGGGGTCACTTAGCTTTAGTTAGATAGGCACCTCGCATTACAAGGAACTGGCTATCCTTTGATAAATCTTGCCAATGAATTCTCTTACGGAGCTTTGGGTCAATAGACGTAGGAAGTGATAATGATGATGATGATGATTTGCATTTTATAATTCGATTTTGATATTATGTATGTTAGCTAAGTATAGATACATTTTAGAAATACCTTTGTTTTATTGAAATTATAACCAAATATTATAATTTTTGGAATATGATTTAGCAATACCTGCGGATCCCGGACATATCACTAGCCAATTAATCTTAATTATCTTTCAATCTCTAAAGTACCACCTGGTATGACTATTTCAGTAATTTACTTCTTAAATGGCATGTGTTGCAGCTGATGAATATAATTTTTCATGATATTTTCGAAATATAAAAAGAAAATTTCATAATTAAAACACAGCGAATCTGTCATAATGTGGAACTATTTCAACGTGTTTTGTCAAAACTCCTTTGATGTGATTTTTGAAATTAAAGTTCTATATGCAAATAATATTTTATGCAGTTTGCCACCAGAGTACATTATTCATATGCTATTTTTATATGTCGTGAAAATTATTGCAGGGTCCGTATGTACATATTTTTTAACATTTATTCCGTGAAATAATTGAGTGCCGTCTCATGGGACAATATATTTACTATCGAAATAAAATGCTTCACTAAAGAAACAAATGGGTATATTTCACTCAGCAAACATTTTGCAAAGAGAATCGTATCCTATGGTAGCTATAATATTTTCAATTTTTTTTTTGAGACTCCTGTTAGGAGGTTCGTGGGTGTGGTTTCAAGTAATGTAGCGTTTGAATATCAACGTATTTTTATGTGCCTTATTTTCTCTGAATATCAAACCAAGAGTAGAATAGCTATAGTCCATTTCTTTTAGCGATGCATATTTGCACCGACTCGCGGCGGTGCCCTTTTAGCTCGGAAAAGTTTCCGGATCGCTGATTGGTTGGACAATATAATTCTAACCAATCAGCGATCAGGAAACTTTTCCGAGCTAAAAGGGCACCGCCGCGAGTCGGTGCAAATATGCATTGCTAAAAGAAATGGACTATAGTAAATATCGCTGGGTGATTTCTAATAGTCTACCAATTCTCAAAACGATTAGGTTGATTAATACTTGTATTTCTTTATGGTCAAGACGATTCAATAAGAAATAATTGGTTGAGTATTTTGAAATTCAAGTAATCTTTGTAAAAAAAGACAATAATGAAAATATAGGAGTTTCTTAATAAAATGATTAAAGTTTTAGCACTGAAGAGTTTCAAGATATCATATTCCCCAAAAGGATGGGTATTAGTATTTATACCTTAATATTTCTTTTACGACTGTTTCAAAATACTGCCTCTACTAGACCCTCTTCTATTCTTGGTATAAAACTACGGAAACTAGGGAAGGCTGACATCAATCAGCTAAATTATCAAAAAAAAAAAAAAAAAAAAAAAAAAAAAAAAAAAAAAAAAAAAAAAAAAAAAGTAAGATCTAAAGCACTTTTTAACATTGCATTGCAGTTAAAAAATATTTAATTACTGGTTTTATGGTTGGGTTAGCAACAGTTGTATGACTAATAAGAATCCCCTAAGTATGTTCCTTGAAATGACATCTTAGTTTAAAGGTTTAAATGCCGATCATGAAAGACAGAGGCAGGGGAAAGTCACATTGCCCTATCAAATAGGACAATGTCCTAGAGACTGACCATATATACATTTCATCAGCACCCAAGCCATCTCTCAATCCAAGCTAGGACCAAGGAGGGCTAGGCAATGGCTGCTGATGACTCAGCAGATACACCTATAAGCTCCCCCAAACCCTCCATCCTTAGCTCACAAGGATGGTGAGGTTGCTTCGACCAAAGAAACTAACAAGTTTGAGAGGTATTCGAACCCTAGTATGGCGATTACCAATCAGGGACGTTACCACATCGGCCACCACAGCCCTTATAGTTGTAATATAGATTCAAAAGATGATATATCTAGAGGTACTTTTAATATGGTTTTAGTTCAAGCGGACGGTATTGTGTATCATACAAAGCTTTTGAAAGTGTCTTTCTGAAGTGTCTGAGTATCAATATTAAGAAAAATCTCTCGTTCCTTAGTCTGCATGATGTATTCTAAATGAGCCTTAGGCCATGACACCATTTCATGTGCCGTGAACAAATCCTGCACTTGTAACCAAATAGCATCTTTGATAAATCTTCACTTTAGATTTGCTTTTGTAACTTGTCTCGAATATGACAAATCTGACATAGAATCAAGATATAAATAGCTTTACAGATGGTAAATCAGCATGAGCGTTGATTATAGCACGAGAAAGAATTTGATCAGAATTCTTTATCAAATAGTTATTCTAATAAAAGGATAAACTAGTATGCGAAACGCGTGGGTATTAACAGCAGCTCTTTTAAATGCATCCTCATCAAGTATAAAAAATGGTCCTTATATATCCTCATTTGGTCTCTTTAAAAATAAGACTCCTTTGTGAACTTTAAATATTTGTTTATTTACATATATATATATATATATATATATATATATATATATATATATATATATATATATATATATATGTATGTATATATATATGTATATATATATATGTATATATATATACAGTATATATATATGTATATATATATGTATATATATACATAAATATATACATGAATATATATATATATATATATATATATATATATATATAAATATAAATATATATATATATATATATATATATATATATATATATATATATATATATATATATATATATATATTTATGTATATATACACATACATATGTATATATATATAATGTATGTAAATATATATATATATATATATATATATATATATATATATATATATATATATATATATATATATATATGTGTGTGTGTGTGTGTGTGTGTGTGTGTGTGTGAATGTATATCTATGTCTTTGTTCGTCTATGATATTATTGGTTAAAAATATTGCATGTCGGTGGCTGTTTTCTATATAAATTTTGAATATGCAAAGCTTAAAAGTATTTTTTTTGGCTTCAGCATTATCATTTTGATAACTCACATGTGTGAAAACTATAAAATTGAAAGGAAATATATAATGAGTCATTTATTCCTTCAGCCCTTTTATCGTTATGATTTTGCATTCCATATAATTACAAATTTCGGAAGATATAACGAATTCATTGAATTATCGGACAATATCTAGGACATATGAATTCAGTCACCTACCCATTAGGACATGTATGCCTCGGGCCTAATTGGAGTAACAGATAATTGATTGCTAGATCGAACCTTGTTATGTTCTATTTCATTATGTTCTATATGAATTTATGGTGAATATACATAATATTTGCGAACAAAAATAGTATCGATATTTCAAATATTGTAAATTGTATTTTCGTATTATTTACGATGATATATTTTGTTTATTATATTTTATTGTTTTTTTTTTTCGTTTTTATTGAACCTTATCTTTTATTTATATCATATTTTTCAGTTCTACATTTCTACGTTCTGTATGGAAATCTTATATATATATATATATATATATATATATATATATATATATATATATATATATATATATATATATACATATATATATAAATATGTATATATATATATATATATATATATATATATATATATATATACATATGCATATATAAATATATCTTTATACAGATAGATATACAGTAAATACTATATATATATATATATATATATATATATATATATATATATATATATATATATATATATATATATATATATATATATATATGTGTGTATATATATATATATATATATATATATATATATATATATATATATATATATATATATATATATATAGATAGATAGATAGATAGATAGATAGATAGATATATACATACATACACACATAAAGCCTCAAAATCTTAAATAAACACCGGAATAAAGGAAAAAAATGCAGACGTAAGAATAATATGGGCAAGATTCATCAATAAAAAGTGATTGTGAACGCAAGAACATCAAGTTCGTTCTTTGATAAGGATCATGAAGAGATTGTAGAAAAGGAGAATGAATCCTTAATTTGGAAAATGAAATGATAGAAAGTTTCTGGAGTTTATGAAATGTAAAGCTGATAGCTACAAAGATGAAATTCAGTTTGATTATTATCCTTATGATAAGATAAATTTCTGTTTCCTTCAGGGATATCAGAATGCGTGGTAGAAAACATCTACTAATTAGGGATATAATTTAATGTGTTCAGGTGGTAGAGTCCTTGCCTGGTGATTGCCAGACCTGGGTTCGAATCCCCCTCAAACTTGAAAGTTCCTTTGGTCGATGCAACCTCACCTAACTCGTGAGATAAGGATGTGTGGGTTTGGGGGTGCCTATAGGTTTATCTGCTGAATCATCAGCAGCGATTGCCTGGCCTTCCTTGGTCCTAGTTTGGGTGGAGAGAGGGGTTGGGTGCTGATCATATGGTATATAGTCAGTCTCTAGGGCAAATGTCACTGACCCTTTCCTCTGCCATTCATGAGGGGCCTTTAAACCTTTAAATGGATATTGACACGGGTATAAGAATAGCAAGAGGAATTACGATATTTGTATTCTAGAATAAGATGTATCTTTGTTTTCTGATGTATTTTCTTCAGAAATAAATCTGTTCAACATTCTGGAATAATTTGGGGGAAATGAAGTTGAGGATTGAGAAGAAAATCGACGGATTATCTCCAGTGACTGTATATTGCATTTTTCTGATATCAAATCGTGTAAAATCAGCAAATCTAAAAATTTGAGGTTTTCTTTTTTATGCACAACGACTACGATGATATCTCGGATATAATGCAGAAAATATTTGTTTTTCGAAATAGTTTTGTGTTAAACAATCAGTTAAACAATCTTTTCCATAAGTAATATATATACATATATACATATATATATATATATATATATATATATATATATATATATATATATATATATATATATATGTATATATATATGTATATATATATACATATATATATGTTAATTTAGAGATATATTTATTTATTTACATAATATATACTTACATATTAATATGCATATATATATATATATATATATATATATATATATATATATATATATATATATATATATATATATATATATGTGTGTGTGTGTGTGTGTGTGTGTACAGTATATACATATATATATGTATGTTTAGATATAAATTTATTTATTTACAGAATATATATTTATATATTAATAGGTATATATATAAACATATATATACAAATATACATATATATATATATATCTATATATATATATATATATATATATATATATATATATATATATATATATATATATACACACACATATATATGTCCTAATTCTTGTATGAAGATGTGTTGTACATCAAGGTAAATGAACTCTATAATCGTGATAATTCCACAAAACCAATAACTCAGCATGTTGTTGTAGTAAGATTGCACTTTGATAGCGAGGGGTAGTTAGTTGGCCTTGTGCTTTCTCTAGGACAAGGCACTTGCTTGAGAGTGCCTGTTGTACAGTGTACTTTCGAACCTTTTGTAATAAAGTGAAAAAAACCATGTTCCGATACCCCATTATTCGTGGACATGGGCCATATTGGTGTCAGGTGTAAAATATATGTCTGTTTGTGTATGCTTTGAGCAAAGTTATTCTTTGAGCCAGTAAGATAAAAGTTCAAGATGCCCAGATACACAAGGACTAATATAACAGACGCTACTGCTGCAGGAGATGAGAACAAAAGAGCAGTGGGTTATAGTGTTAACACTGAAGAGTATAGACAGGAAATGAACAGAATCTTGGTTGAACGAGAAGAGGAGCAGCGCACAGCCACAGCATATCCTCAAACGCACACAAGTGAAAGCCCACATGCACAGCCGAGTGAAGATACGCAAATCGTAGTTTGAAAGTTGCCAGAACTCCAGGCAAGTGTTAGGCCTTTTGATGATCAACGGCCTAACGAAGGGTTTCAATCGATTGTAGTTTTTTTTGAGAGACTTTGAAGTAGCCACATATGGGTGGCCGGAAGGAGAAAAGGCTATTTAAGTAGTTAGATTGCTGAAAGATACTCCTGCAATGGAGGTAATGTGTTGGCCACAAGACAGTTTAAGAAGTTATAACCCAGTGAGGAAAGGAAACAATGAAAAATAAAATATTTTAAGAACATTAACATTAAGATAAACATATCCTATAAAAAACTATAAAAAGTTTAACTAAACAAGAGGAAGAAAAATTAGATAGAATAGTGTGCCCGAGTGTACCCTGAAACAAGAGAACTCTAACCCAAGACAGTGGAAGACCGTGTACAGAGGTTATGGCACTAACCAAGAATAGAGAACAATGGCTTGATTTTGGCGTGTCCTTTTCCTAGATGAACTGCTTACCATTTTGTTTGAAAAATCCTTTTTTACATTATTGTTTAGTTGACAGCTTGATTTTATTGGTGTCCCCTCCAGTAGGGCAGTGCGTTGGGTTGCACCGGGAGAAATTTTCGATTATGGTTTACAACCTGGATATAATAGGGCCAAGGATCAGTTTTGCTGGCATCTGTAGCAGCAAACCATTGTTCTCTAGTCTTAGGTAGTGCCATATCCTTTGTAACATGGTCTTTTACTGTCTTGGGGCAGAGATTTCTTGCTTGAGGGTGCATTTAGGCACACTATTCTATTTTGTTCTTAAACTTCTCTTGTAGTTTCTTTCCTTATTTCCTTTTTTCCCCTGTTGAGCCCTTGGGCTTATAGCATTTTGCTTTTATAACTAGGGTTGTAGCTTAGCACGTAATAATAATAATAATAATAATAATAATAATAATAATAATAATAATAATAATATCCATTCAGAGTCTGCTGTACAAGAACACATCCAGAAAAGGGCAGAAGTATCCTTCTGACGACCTTCTCTTTGGTGATGCACTTTTAAATGCCAATCACAGAATGTAATTAAATATGCATTTCCTTTTATTCCATTAGTTGTTCCTTCTCTTGTTTTGTAACCCTTTCACTGCCAGTGGTGAATTCAACAAAATCTGTTGACGTAGAAAAATCTTCTAAAACCACATAAACCTTAGCTTGTTGCTATTTATTGAAAAGCTCACATCAAGGCCTTTCCAATGAATACCAATTTGATATGTATTTGGTGATTTTAAAATATATTTCCCTTTTTAATATTTTGACTATTTGCTAATAACAGTGAAAGGGTTAAGATGTAGGCTACCAGTTGGAATCTAAGCTAATATATAGTTAAAGAAAATTTAACGTTAAAAACACTTACTCAAAAGAATTGAAAATTGAAAAACACTACTAAATATATTATATAAAAATATATCGGAGGAATTTTATACGAATGAATAGATTATTTTCAATCTAAAATCTGAATAATTTAAGTCTGTAGCATTGTAAAATATAAGTAGCATGCCATTCTCTCTTTACTGAAAAAAATTATTCTTCCATGGGAGAAAAATAGGACGGAGAAAAAACATGCACTCCTAAACTCATGTTTCAAGGGTCTGTTTAAAGGCTATTTGCATCACTCACACAGTACGAGTAGATGTTTTTCAAGCTAATGGGTTTACTTCCTGTGTTCATTCATATTTTGAAAAGGGAAACTATTTTCCCATGAAAGCTTGTTACCTCCATCAATGAAGTTGGAAGGAAGTGATGTTTTAACCCCTGTTTGTGTGTCCATTTGTCTGTGTATGTGTGTGTTTGTGAACAGCTTCCTGGCCACAATTTTAAACGTAGAATAATGAAACTTGCAGGGATTAACTGTTATGCAAAAAGCTGGAAATGATTAAATTTTGGAAGGTCAAGGTCACGGTCAAACAAAATATCCAATTCACGTAATCAGCCACAGATTTTGACATCGTTGTCACAGAGACTTCAAACTTGGTTCATACTTGATTGTATGAAAATCCACGCCCATTAATACATGGTAAGGTCAAAGGTCAACGTCTATGTCAAGCAAAAGGTCGAGTAATAAGCTATGCGTTCTACTTAGTGCCCTCTAGTTATATTTCATTTTTGAGATTTCCAACTGTTTCATATACACAATCTCCCTTATTAAAATATCTATTTTTTACTATTGCTATTTCAAAAATAAAATGAATTTGGTTTTAACAGTGAATACCCCTGAAAGGAGACATGGTGCACAAGATTAATTTGAAAACTTCTGAACTTATAAAAAAAAACTTTCAGAATGCTTTCTAACACAATAAGCTCACTGGGAACTCAAACACGAATTTTAAATGATTTGAACAAAGTTTTGGAAAAAAAGTCGTGAGTAGAATTGATTTGATCAAAGTTTTGGAAAAATTAGGGAGTATTAAGTATTAGAAAAATATGATGGTGAAACATTACAAGTATCACTTTGAGAGAGAGAGAGAGAGAGAGAGAGAGAGAGAGAGAGAGAGAGAGAGAGAGAGAGAGAGAGAGAGAGAGAGAGCTCTAAGATGCTTGTTGTGAACAAATTGGCATAAAGGATTCATAGGAAAGTGATGTGTATAACCGTCATGGAAAGAGGAGTGGTTCCATCACAAGAGAGAATGTGAAAAAGAAACAGGTTTATAAAAATATTGATAAATGTCCTCTTCACAATAAGGTCTAGTTTTTCTTTATTCGTCATTTTTTTTTCTATTATTCGTGTTAGGTTCTACTTCACTTACTAGAGGCATATAGCTGGCTATTATTTTTTCAGATTTGTCGAGATTTCTGAGTTTGCAGAATCAAAAAGTAACGATATCACTAAATTTGTTTGATTCAGATAGAAAATACAGTATGTGAATTAAAATGTAAACTATTATTTGTCAACTACTATATGTCAGCACTTATCATTTTTATTATTATTATTATTATTATTATTATTATTATTATTATTATTATTATTATTATTATTATTATTATTATTATTATTATTATTATTAGTACTTGCTAAGCTACAATCCTAGCTGGAAAAGCAGGATACTACAAGCCCGGGGGACCCAACAGGGAAAATAGCCCAGTGAGGAAAGAAATTAAGGGAATTTTTTAAGAACAGTAGCATTAAAATGAAATAAAAGGAAGAGAAATTAGATTGAATAGTGTGCCCGAGTGTACCCTCAAGCAAGAGAACTCTAACCCAAGACAGTGGAACACCATCTAGCAAACGGATCAATGATATTTTCTCTATAATTTTAAGAATCTCTGAAATCTCCATG
>NC_090740.1:122660737-122673237 GCF_036898095.1 Palaemon carinicauda | reverse complement strand
TCATATTCTCACATCATTTATTCTTAATAGTTTGAACATTTTAGAGAAATATTTTTGTATACATTTCCACGTGCAGAAACATAGATTAGTATTTAAGTCTTATTTCAATATATTCTCTTCACCATGTACTAGCATTAGGATATCCTCTGTTACTACAAAACAGGAACAACCCAAACACTGATACAATTATACATACTCTACATATGAATGTGCATTTGCAAAACTTATTTTCCAGAGAAGGGGAATAAAAAAAAAATACAAAATCTTCCTTGCATATTAAAAAATAATGAAAGGAACGTAGTTATAGTTCACAAATATGCAGACTAGAAATACATATTGAATAGTAAAATCAGACGGACTATTTCTGTTTTGCGTTGGTTTATCTGTGGAAAAATCATTAACACTGACGTCTCCCTGTCACTTATTTTGAGTTATAAAGGCGTATACTTTCCCCTGGTGGTTTACCCCGATGTCATAGCGTCTTTTGAGGTCCAAAACATGGTGACTCTTCAGCTTTCTTTGAGGAGATATGTTGCTTAACCCTTTCACTGCTATTGGTAACTTAGTCAGAATTTGAAAAAAAAAGCCCCTTAAAGAATATAAAGTTGATATTCATTGAAAGGTCTTGATGCGAGCTTTCCAATAAATAGCAACAAGCTAGGGTTTGTGTGGTTTCGAAAGATTTTGCTACGTCAGAAGTCTTGTTGAATTCGCCGCTGGCAGTGAATGGGTTAAAGTAACAGTAAAAATAAAATATAGTCTAGATCTTCATTACAAAACGTTATTTTTTGTTCCTTAAATTACGAAAGTAACTATAGTCAATTCTTTTTAATGAGGTAGATTTGCACTGACTCGCAGGGGTGCCCTTTTCGCTCGGAAAAGTTTCCTGATCGCTGATCGGTTACAATTATCTTGTCCAACCAATCAGCGATCAGGAAACTTTTCCGAGCTAAAAGGGCACCACTGCGAGTCAGTGCAAATTCGCCTCATTATAAAAAATTGACTCTAGTAGGCTAACTCGGTGCCTTCCCTAAATGACTCTCTAGGATTTTCAACTATTTTTTGTTGTTTTAGGTAAGCTGGCTGAAAACCCCGCCCAGGCACTAGTTCTTTTTTTCTTGTTGTTCTTAAATGTGCATGTTGTGATAGCTCGGCGACTTTCAAAATCAAGATATGAATAGTTTTTTTTATATGGAATTGCAAACAGGTTTTATAAGTTCTCTATCAACAGGTCTGAAGTAATAACTTGTCATTTTAGTTTTCGCCATCTGAGGCTCGATGTAAAAATTAAACATAAAACTACTATTTTCTCAGTACAAGATACACCAGAAAGAAAAATATATGGCCTTTTTCAAAATGATTGAAATCAAATATCATTAAAGTTTTGTTCATATCCGTCTCATCATGTTCATCAATTTCCTGTGCTTCTGAAATTTCTCACAATATGTTATGATTTTTCCATTTAAGCATTTCAATCCTTTGTGCTATAATGAAAGATACCGTAGATTTTATTTGCTTCCAACTAGACTATTTTTAATAGTGGCTACATTCCTCTTGGTAAGGGTAGAAGAGACTTTAGTTATGATAGTAGGTTGGCCAGGGGACCAGCCACCCGTTGAGATACTACCGCTAGAGAGTTATGGGGTCCTGGCCAGACATTACTAGTTTGGATCCTTCTCTCTGGTTACGGTTCATTTTCCCATAGCCTAAACATACACGGAGTAGTCTGGCCTTTTCTTTACATAGTGTCATCTGTCGTCATACACCTGATAACACAGAGATTACTAAACAATTCTTCTACACCCAAGGGGTTAAGTACTGTAATGTAATTGTTCAGTGGCTACTTCCCTCCTAGTAAGGGTAGAAGAGACTCTTTAGCTATGGTAATCAGCTCTTCTAGGAGAAGGACACTCCAAAAAAACTAACCATTGTTCTCTAGTCTTGAGTAGTGCCATAGTATCTGCACCATGGTCTTCCACTGTCTTGGGGTAGAGTTCCCTTGCCTGAGGGTACAGTCGGGCACACTATTCTATCTAATTTCTCTTCCTCTTGCTCTTTTTAGGTTTTTATAGGCTATAAATGGAAGAGCTATTTTAATGTTGTTACTGGTCTTAAAGTATTTAATTTTAATTGTTCATCAAATCTCCTGTAGTATATTTTTTCCCTGTTGGAGCAATTGGGGTTATACAAAAGCATCCTCTTTTTTCAACTAAGGTTGTAGCTTAGCAAGTAGTAGTAGTAGTGGTGGTAGTAGTAGTAGTGGTGGTGGTAGTTGTAGTAATAATAATAATAATAATAATAATAATAATAATAATAATAATAATAATAATAATATGTCTCATTACAAAATACTTAGTACTTTTATCATTCATTGCTCAATATATTGGAAGAATGTTGTTGGCCAGATGGGCCAAACGATAAATTCTGCTTCACGTTATTCGTCTCAACAGAGTAGCATTACCGAAAAAAGGAAAACGCCAATAAAATATCATCAAAGACTAAAAAGCAGTCTTTTGAGTATATATCATTAGTGTCTATCTTAATCTTATATTCTTTAAACTAATACCAAAAGATATTAATAAAATCCCCTGGAACAGAGATAGGTCCAAAGTTAACGAATACTGATCAGCAGGTATATCTTTTAAAGAGATTTTGTTTGTAGAAAAAAAGAAAAAAAAAAAAAAGAAAAATTGGTTTGGAAAAAAAAATTATTTGAATCGTTTCGGTGTGTAATACTAAAATTTCCCAACTATATATAATACCAGTAGTTCTCTGAAATCTATTATAGCACGATTTAAATTCTGATAACTTGAATCAGGAAGCTGAAAAAAATCAAAATCTGTAAAATGTCGTATGTAGCTGATGGAAAAGTCTATGGCAAGCTATCTAACAGAGAAAAAAATTTTCTTTCAACTCTCCTTACTATTTTAATGCCCAATGTAGTTTGCTCTTTTTACGTTGAGAAAGATATATATATATATATATATATATATATATATATATATATATATATATATATATATATATATATATATATATAGAGAGAGAGAGAGAGAGAGAGAGAGAGAGAGAGAGAGAGAGAGAGAGAGAGAGAGAGAGAGAGAGAGAGAGAGAGAGTAGTTTATACCGCAGTTTTTAAGAAAAGTGAAATTTCCTGATCACTGAACTACTGTGTTAGGATTTCTTTTTCCTTGAGACTACTTCAATCTCCTCCCATCAAATTGTACATTTACTCTATTTCTCCTTCAATCAGGCTTTTGATAAGGAGGCAGTTACAGAAATATATTAGTCTCCGAGTTTTGCTGTAACCTTTATACTTATTTCACTTATTTTCCCTGTTGGAGCCCTTAGGCTTATAGCATCCAGCTTTTCCAAATAAGGTTGTAGCTTAGCAAGTAATAATAATAATAATAATAATAATAATAATAATAATAATAATAATAATAATAATAATAATAATAATAATAATAATAACAGGTTTACTTTTTGAAGTCAGACGGTACCAAATTGATATGAAGAGACTCATACATCAAAAGAGGAAATATGTTTTTATTATTTTTCATTTGGTACTGAGGATACCTTATAAAGTTTTTGAGGGTTATTGAAGATCTTATATAACTTTACAAATCACACACACACACACACACACACACACACACACACACACACACACATATATATATATATGGATATATATATATATATATATATATATATATATATATATATATATATATAAATATATGTATATATATGTATATATATACATACATACACACACATATACATATATATATATATATATATATATATATATATATATATACAGTATATATATATATATATATATATATATATATATATATATATATATATATATATATATATATATATATATATATATACGTAAACAATCCTATTTGGAGGTGATTTAAGTCATTCTTTATTGCTAAGAAAAGGGTTGTTCAAGATAGAAGGGCCTAATTAATCCTAACCCTCAAAAAAAAAAAAGAAAAAAAAAAGCATGTAAAGCTCTACCCTCCTGTAATGTAAATAGAAAAAAAAAAAGATCAAATGAATAATGTTAGAGATAAAACTGACTCAATCTACAATATCGTAAGAAAAGCTTCATAAATCGGTGTTACTATGAGGTTAATCTGTGTGACCTTAGAACAGTAACCTTTAGTGGCACATAATGAACAATTTCTCTTAATATCTGATCCATGGAGCAGTAGATTCATTCGTTAATGGAGAGTGAACCCTCTTATCCCATATGCTTCCAGCATTCACTAATGTATCTACATTTTCCCTTTCCCAAGTTCGTAATTTTCTTTGAAATTTCATTTTCACAACATTTTAACTTACAATTATTAGAATATTGCTTAGTGAAATGTTAGGATTATTTAGCCTATTGTGATAGACATTTCAGGGTTGTGGTGGCTGATGTGGTAACGTCCCTGACTGGTGAACGCCAGACTGGGATTCGAGTCCTGCTCAAACTCGTTAGTTTTTTGGTCGCAGCAATCTCACCATCCTTATGAGGTAAGGATGGTGGGTTTGGGGGAGCCTATAAGGCTATCTGCTGAGTAATCAGCAGCCATTGCCTGACATCCTTGGTCCTAGCTTGGGTGGAGGGGGGGCATGGGCGCTGATCATATGTATATGAGGTCAGTCTCTAGGGGATTGTCCTGCTTAATAGGGCAATGTCACTGTCCCTTGCCTTTGCTATTCATGAGCGGCCTTTAAAACTTTAAACCTTCAAAAAGCAATTGAGTTAAAAAAGGGCATAAACTCTTCTTCCATATAAAAATGGAGATAAGTATCATGTTCTAAAATTTGTATAACTTAGTCCACGTAGTTATATGCCTTCCTCCTTTAAATTGAAAGATTATGATGCTAAAAAATTGACGAACGTGAAATTTGCTGGAATTCGTGTTTGTCTGCCGTTGTCTAAACAGAACTATTTATCACTACTGTCGCAAAGGTGCCCTTCTTGCTCGGAAAAGTTTCCTGATCGTTGATTGGTTGGACAAGATAACTCTAACCAATAAGATAGCAGGAAACTTTTCCGAGCTAAAAGGGCACCCCTGCGAGTCGGTGCAAATCTGACTCGCTAAAAAAAATTGATTAAAGTATATCTTCATCGCAAGAAAGCAGTAATCTCATTTCACGATTCTTGAATTAAAATCCATTTCTTTCTGTCACGGTGTAAAGAGCATGAAGTCAAAGCCGAGATATTATTTTCATTCCTATCAGCATTTAAATAATATTAAAGGGAGAGAGAGAGAGAGAGAGAGAGAGAGAGAGAGAGAGAGAGAGAGAGAGAGAGAGAGAGAGAGAGAGAGAGAGAGGATTAGTATTTTTATTTCAATAACATTATTTTCATTCTTATCAACATTTAAATATTAGAGAGAGAGAGAGAGAGAGAGAGAGAGAGAGAGAGAGAGAGAGAGAGAGAGAGAGAGAGAGAGAGAGAGAGAGAGAACGATGATGAGGATTTTTATTTAAATAAAGTTATTTTCTTCCTTATCAGCATTTAAATAACATTAAAGGAGAGAGAGAGAGAGAGAGAGAGAGAGAGAGAGAGAGAGAGAGAGAGAGAGAGAGAGAGAGAGAGAGAGAGAGATATGATTTGCTTTTTTTTTTTAATAAAACGTTTATTACCTCAGCCACCAAAGTTGGAAAGAGGTTATGCTTTCGCCCCTGTTTGTGTGTTTGTATGTGTGTGTGTGTGTGTGTGTGTGTGTTTGGTTGTGAACAGCTTCCTGGCCAAAATTTTAATCGTAGTTTAACGAAACTTGCAGGGATTAACTGTTATAAAAAAGCTGGAGATGATTAAATCTGGGAAGGTCATGATCAAAGGTTAAGGTCACGGTCAAGCAAAACGTTCAATTCACGTAATCAGCCATGAGTTTGGGTATCGTTGTCACAGAGACTTTAAACTTGGTTAATATTCAGCGTTTAAAAATCCACGCCTATTAATACATGTTAAGTCAAAGGTCAAGGTCAAGTCCAAGATCAAGGTCAAGCAAAAGGTCAAATTCCGGTCATCAACCATATGGCCACAATTTTAATTGCAAAGTAATGAAACTTACAGGGATTTTAAATTGTTATGTAAAGAGCTGGAAATGATTAAATTTAGGAAGCTCAGAGATCAAGGTCACAGACGAGCAAAACGTATATATCACGTAATCAGCCATAAGTTTGGACATCCTCATCACAGAGACTTCAAACTTGGTTCATATTTGAGTGTACGAAAATCCAAGCCAACAAGAAATAAGCGGCCGCTGCGGGGGTCTGCGCTCTACTGAGTGCCCCTCTATAGTTCATTTCTTTTAGAGAGTCATATTTGCACCGACTCGCAGCGGTGCCCTTTTAGCTCGGAAAAGTTTCCTGGTCGCTGATTGGTTAGAATTATCTTGTCCAACCAATCAGCGATCAGGAAACTTTTCCTAGCTAAAAGGGCACCGCTGCGAGTCGGTGCAATTATGACTAGCTAAAAGAAATGGACTATAGTTGAGATGGTTACTAATACCATCAATAACATATAAAAAATTTAAAGTAACCTCTTATGTTAAATGACGCAGAAATTTTACCAAGAGAAAATTAAATGAGATATGAATCACAGATACAATATTATTTTCCTAGTTTTCAAGCAGAGATTGAATAGATAATATACTATATTGCAATCTGCAATGTACCATAGTTCCTCGAGTCTATACATATCTTGAATAAAATACAAAATAGAATAACATCTAGCTTCAGTAATAAGGGATTTATATTTCTATACTATGTTTACCATTGTTAAATTAAGAACGATGTAACAAAATTATCATGTTTGTTGGAAAGTGAATTCTGGAACTGGTTTTGTATTCAAGTAAAATAATGATAATTTCTGAGTATCTCTATATGTTTTCATAAAAGAATCAGTGTATATTATACAATAAACATTATTGGTACTTTTTGTTGTTGTTGCAGAGCACATTATTGTTTTTTGAAGATCAAACATCTAGATAGGTGGGTAAATAGGGAGGCTAAATATTCATCATTTTATTTTGTGAACAGTAGTTAACTATTTCGCAATTAAGAGAAATAGTTTCTATGATTATATGTTGCGTTGCATAGATACCTCATCCACTACTGTCACAAACAAATATTTTCATTTTCAAGTTCTTAATAAAATTACTGCGCATTTAAACCTTTGGTAGTATGTACACACACACACACACACACACACACACACACACACACACACACACACACACACACATATATATATATATATATATATACACACACACATATATATATATATATATATATATATATATATATATATATATACCTATGTATATATGTATACTTATATATATGTATATATATAGATATATATCTATACATATAGTGTATATATATATAATTTATATATATATATATATATATATATATATATATATATATATATATATGTATATATGAATATATATATATATATATATATATATATATATATATATATATACCTATGTATATATGTATACTTATATATATGTATATATATAGATATATATCTATACATATAGTGTATATATATATAATTTATATATATATATATATATATATATATATATATATATATATATATATATATATATATATGTATATATGAATATTTATATATATATATATATATATATATATATATATATATATATATATATATATATATATATATATATATACTGTATATATATAAATACAAATATATATATATATATATATATATATATATATATATATATATATATATATATATATATATATATATATATATAGTTGTCAAGGAATATGTTACTTCACATATAATTCCACCCCGACATAAGATTTAAATACCAGGAAGAGTTCGTTTTCAGAGCCCATTTAAATATCAGTTTGGAAATAAGATGGTAGAGGAAAAGCCATATTTGGTGGTGGGGGGGGGGGGGGGGAAGAGGGAGGGGGTGATTTAAAGGAATAAGAAACCCTCTCCACTTTTAAAAATTATTTTGAAAAGAATTTCTATGAACTACCAGGTGCTATCGAAGCCTTTTGGATATTGAAATCTTGAAGCAAGGAAAATGAAAGCTGGTTATGTGGATGGAATATTGGAACACTATAAAAAGCTGGGCTCGAAAAACCTAAACGTAACGTTTAGGTATTGTCAAAGTTTTATTCCTGGAAATTTTGTCTTTTTTGTACGTGTGATAGAAATCTGATTCTATCGCTTTCAAACTATGCCTGGCAAGAGAAAAAAAAAAAAAAAAAAAAAAAAAAAAAAAAAAAAAAAAAAAGTGATATATCACCACCGTATAAAGAATTTAAAAGTACACATAATTTGGGAAAAGGAAAATATGAATGTAGAATATTCTTGACTTTATATATATATATATATATATATATATATATATATATATATATATATATATATATATATATATATATACATATACATATATATATATATATATATATATATATATATATATATATATATATATATATATATATATATATAAATCGGTGTTTTCCTTTCATTCTTTGATCTAATAGGTTTACTTATCTTAAGTAAGATGCACGAGAGAAAGTTTTGATATAAAGATATAAAAACTTAAAATGAGAAAATATAAAAATGCTAAGCATTTGGAAGACTATAATTTGTGAAGTTCTGCCAAATATTTGCACTCAGAGAAAATTTATTAAATTGTTTACATCGGCGAATTCGACTTAATAGTACATCAGCTTCCTCTGTTAGTTATATTACATACTATATCAAAACGGTTCACGATAGAGTACAATACAACCTTACAGTACATAATGTTTGTTCTATCATAATTAATCAAAGGTCTTACTAATTAAAAAAATTTACTTTTTTACGTTCTGATAATTGATAAAGGAGACAAAGCAAGAAATAATATACGAAAGTCTCTTGTTTTCTTCATTATATTAAGATAATCAAAAGATAAGCCTATTTGTTTTAAAACAAAGAAGTTTCACCGTTATTATCGTCATTATTTAAGGTGGAAAACTGAATGGCAACCCACACTCTCTAATGCCTATGTACAGCGACTACCTATTATTATTATTATTATTATTATTATTATTATTATTATTATTATTATTATTATTATTATTATTATTATTATTATTATTATTATTATTATTATATATATATATATATATATATATATATATATATATATATATATATATATATATATATATATATATACACACACTATTTTAATATACAGACAGATATATATATATATATATATATATATATATATATATATATATATATATATATATATATATATATATATACACACTCTATTTTAATATGCAGACATATATATAGATATATAATTAAAATATAATTTTATTTTATTTATTGAAAATAGATTAACTCCCACCATTTCCTTCTGGTACCCCACAGCATACATTAAATAAAAAGTTAATAGGCCCAAATTCATTATTGAAAAAGCCATCATCAATCCTACTTGATTAAGATATGCTAATCATGAGCGACTGATTGAATGGAAATTTCCATAAGTAATTTATAAGATTTGAGTCTCATTAGGAATGGCCATGAAGAAATCCGTGTTTAACTAAAGTTAATTTGATGATGGTTAGTGTACTCGTCCTAATTGCTCTTTTTATTTTAATTAAAGGATGATTAATCCCAAATTTCTCATTAAAAAAAATTAAAGTTTTTAAGTTGAAAATTACATTTTTTTCATGTTTTTTCATGCCTTTTTTTTTTTAATGTGTTTTTGATATTGCTAGGGTTCAAATAAATCTTATACATTGATTAATTCGTGAAAATTCTTATTTGTGATTATGATCAGTACCTAAATAAATCAAAAGGGAAGTGCACGATTAGTTTCACCCAATTGTCTAATGGAACTGAAATAAAAAGAAGTGATAAAAAGTAAAAACGATAATACATAGAAACTAAACAAATTCGGGGGTAGGCATTCCACGTAATTAATCAAATGGAACAAAAAGAATTGAAATTAACGGTATAAGTTGACCAAGTAGAATATCACTTGCTTAGTTTAAATGAATAATGAGAATGTCATGGTAAGACAATGAAACAATCTCGAATGGATTTAGTAGATTTGAGAACAAAGCCCTCAGAAGGATATTGGGAGTGGAATGGTAAGACAAGATTAGAAATGAAACTATATATATATATATATATATATATATATATATATATATATATATATATATATAGACAGTATATATATATATATATATATATATATATATATATATATATATATATATATATATATATATATATATATATATGTGTGTGTGTGTGTGTGTGTGTATATATATGTATATATATACATACATACATATAAACAGTATATATATATATATATATATACATATATATATATATATATATATATATATATATATATATATATATATATATATATATATATATATATATATATATATGTTATGGCTTGTGACTGGGAACCAAACATATAATATATATACTACGATTGGCAAGTTAATCAACCTCTTGAATTCCAAACTCACTTGTTTGCTTTTACAATAAAACTGTTACATTTTAAAATATCAATACACAAACTCTGAGATAGTTAAACAACTCCCAGACAGCAATATATAAAACACTGAATATCCAAAGGTCTCTTAAGTATACTCAAAACCAAACTAGGTAATTATTATTACGAATAAACTTACAAGTTCATTAGCATGATACGAGCGTATACAATTTTAAACAAGGGTGACTGGAATAATACACTCTTTACAAAAACAAATATATTCTATATGAATTACAACACTTTCAAAAGAATTTATATAATATTAAGTCTGAAAAAACTTAGATTAAGACAAAACTGTAACGATCTGTAATGACTTGACTTTAACTGTTAAGTCTGAATAATCCTTGGACTAAGAAAAAAGAAATAACACTTAGAAAAATTATACAATCACTTGTTTCACTTGAAATTAAATCTGAATACAATATTTAAGTTTGACACTTAAGGAAAAATAGATAACCAGATCACAATACAAATACCTAACCTTCCTACATTTACAAAAATTCTAAGAGAATTTTTATAAGTATATATGCGTGGGCATAAAATCACTTTGGAGAGGACACACTATAGGTACTGAACACTTTTAAAACAATACTCTGAGCTGCGTGCGTGAGTGAGAGAGAGGGGAGACGAAGAACTTGAGGCTGGAAATCTCTGTCTGTCTATCTAACCCTGGTGATGCCTTTATAAGAGACTTGGCTACTTCCAGAATCCAGAAGATTCCAGGACTGAGGTCTGAAGAGTAGGGGCCGAGCTAAGGCGTCAGAGTTATGAAGTTATGCTCTCTCGATGTGTATTCACACAACGCCAGACGGCTCTCTCAGTCAGCTAGCTCTGCTCACCATTTGTCCCCAAAATAAAAAAATGATAATCACTAGGTTTTTCACGAATTTTCTAAAGCACATGGTACACTTCATATTCTCCCACAAACATGACGCATTACCTCATAAAATATATCTCGCACAAATCCCACAATACTCTCAAATAGAATATGTAAGACTTCATAACAAATATGCGTGAAATAAAAAGTTAATTCTTAAAATCAACGTAGATTTATATATAATGGCTTAAATAAAGAATGCAATGAAATTAACGACGGAAGTCTTACGTAATTTACATAATATACTTACGTCTAAACGAAAGGAGCTGATTTTACAGGCTAGCTATTCATCTCTTCAATGCACAAATGATCCATATATAAATAGATTATGAATAAACTATTGTATTCACTCTACTACACTAGAACAGCTTCGTAAGACTATATATAATTCACTCTAAGAAATAAATCAATAAAAAAATTGAGCAGATTCTCACTCTGTTATTTATTGCATATGATAACCGATTAAGACTTTTTTCACAAAGAGCTACTTATGATATTTTATGAAAATTGTTATGCATAAGAGTCAATACAAAAAGAAAATATACTCAAACCACTTGTCCATACAGTATCTATGATACTATCTAGTTTGCAATTAAAATGGTTTTGTCAATAATACTCGCAAATATGTTAAATTTAATTTCAAATGTTAAATTCTATATATTTTTCACATTTTGAGAAAGAGGAGCGTCATAGGAAATTTGTAAAATGCAAATTAACTTAATGACAAGGAAACCTGAAAATAAGGATAACTGACAAAATAACTATTTATACATCCATATGCCGAGTTTAACAGTAAAAAAAATGTTTTTAGAGCTCCAAGCTTAACAGATAATTTCATTTTCCTAAAAAAGGGGGTTCACGACACCACGTGACCACTTCCCTCCAGCCAGCTATAGCTTTTGAAATACTTTGTAGGGTGGAAAAAAAATCAGTATATTTTAGTGTAGTTTATGGTTGAATAAGAAAACGTTTTCTTTCATTATGTTCTCACAGAAAGT
>NC_090740.1:122655737-122658237 GCF_036898095.1 Palaemon carinicauda | reverse complement strand
CCCAATGCCAGATCAACGAACCATTACTGACATCCGGTCCTGGTTTAGTCTAGTAAAGAAATTAGCACTATTTTCGGCCACACTTTCATTAATTGTGCTACTTCTAGACCTTTTAAAAAGTCCTCTAGTCCAAATGTGTAATGGGATAAGATACTGTAAGAAGCGGTCGAAAAAACTAAAGAAATTTTATGTAAATTAATTGAGGATTGGTTAGCCTATTATGATAGGTCTAGGCGCACTGCTGTAATCACTGATAGACCTCGTGATAAATGGGATATTTAGTACGTTAGCAGTATTTCAATTATGAATAGGAAAAGACCCACTTTGTTGCAAAGGGAGATATAAGTTAGTCTTAAGTGGAAGAGACATTCAACCTCGGCAGAAGACAGTTAGGCGGTAGTTGAAGGAATGGGTACAGCTGGCTGTTTCTGCTTAGCTGTTCAATTATTATCCATGTTACTGACCAATCTACCCTTGTCAAAGCGTTTGGGCATAAAGGGTTGTTTATTGCAAATCGCTGTTTGTTTATATTAAAAGAAAAATCATTACAGTTTAATTTCACAGAGAAATATATCCCTGGGAAGAAAAACGCAGCAGCTGATACCCTTTCAAGAAACCCAGTAATTAGGAGGCCAATAAGTTTAAGTGATAGTGAAAAGCTGATGGAGGACGAGTGTCTATGTTTGTTACACCACTAATGGTGGCACTAGGATGAGGCCATAATGCTGGACTGGAATTCCGTAAGAGACGCAGTTCAAGATGACTCGGAATGGCCGATGCTAAAGAGTATGGTAGCTGCTGGTTCTTGGCCGTGTCAAGAAATTTAGTCGATTCTAGTGTGAAACCATATTCTAATGTATAAAACATACTTAGCATCGTGAACGAATTATTGGTGTATTTTTATGATGAAGGGTACATATGTCTAGTAATAACATTGCCACTACGGGACATGGTTGTTTCCAACCTATACTCAAGCTATCAAGGTTTTGATTCGTTGATGCGTAGAGCATGGCAGGCAGTGTGTTGACCTGGGATGCAGGGCCAGTTGTAAGCCAAAGAAGATGCATTGCTGTGTTTTTGACAAACTTTCATCGTATCAGGAGAAGGAACCACTTCTGCCCATCCCGACCCACCCCCTTAATATCCTTTTCAACAGACATTTGCAGACCTGTTTCATTTAGGTTTGTGGAAAGGAATATCGGGGATATGGAGGTAGACTGACTGGTTGGCTGGAAATGGCCTTCTTGAAAAACTGTAGTAGACCTACAAATATGAGGTAAATGACCCATCTTGCTATATTTTCTGCATATTTTGTTTCTAAAAAAAATTCCGCTCATTTTGTCTATGACTTAGATCCATATTAGGCCTCCTAACATTACTTCTTGGCCTAATAAAATGATGAAAATTTTCCTGTATCACCTCCACATTTTCCTTGAAAAGTACCGTTACCTTGTGATTGACAACGTAACTTAACCGCTCTGAGATTATTACCGTACCTAGGCCTCACAGTATCCTCTTCCATTTGCCTAGCTGGGCTCTCAGCCATTTCATGAGCCCACGATATTTCACCCATGTTGCATAGTGTCAAGTTTTTCTCCCTCAAACATGTAACTCGTGATTTCTTTTAAACACACTTATTAATCATTTGAACCCTTAAGTTTGATTTCGCTTTAGCACATGGATAATCACAGTATTTAATGAAATTCCGTAGCCTAGTCAGGTAAAGACTTCTCGAAGTTCCTTGGCAAGGCTGCCTGAAAACATGCCTCTCATAAGCTACATTCTTTTTAGGCATAGAATGATTATCAAATGCAGCAACTGCACCATGAATCGTGTTCCCTACAATATCTATGGTCCTAGAAATATGTTGCACCCCATGAACTAATTGATGAAGCAAAATAGCTTTTTTCTCTTTACTATCATCTTCAACACCACAACCTTTGAAGAAATAGGTGAAATTATCTTTCCAGGCCATCCACTAACTGAGCTATACATTGGAATTCTCCTCTGGGAAAAACGCTTCCACGGGCATTAATTGCAGTGGGCTAGTCACGGTTACTTAGTCCAATCAGAATACTCACGGTATAAAGGTTGTTCCTCTGTTTTCTAGCTAGAAGGTTCTTGATACCTCATAGACAATATCCTGGAGGGTGGACCTTGTCGCTATTTGTAGTCTCATTGGGATAAACCAGGATTCATTATCAAAACTTAATCTATGTAGAATATGATCCTGTTTACTATCATCTCGCCTTACTTTAACCGACATCAATTAAATTTCTGCCAATCAACAGAATGTCAATAAAAATTAAGCATAGTGAAGAACTCAAGTGTGTTAAATAGAAAACGGGACTTTGACATTTTTAACACAAAAACATCACATTCTAAACTACACGATGTCATTGCCAGTATTATCAAGATAATCGTCAGAGCTTCTGACACAAGATGGCTAAATGTAATCGAAGTCTTTGCTATCCAAGAGGAGAAGCAAGACTTCCATACA
>NC_090740.1:122648237-122650737 GCF_036898095.1 Palaemon carinicauda | reverse complement strand
TGTTTAATCAAAGAGCGATGGAATATTGCATAGAGCTTCATATTGATTTACCTGAACTTTCGTAAGTATTTATATGAAAAATATTATAGGCCTACCAGTTCGTATATTAATTTGCAGAGGACTGGTCGCATAGACTGAATTATGTCATGGACCAGAAATATAATTTCTTAATATTTCTTAATATTTCTTGTACATTCTGCTCGAGGGAATAGTAAATAGTATGTTATAGTTTTCAATAGAATTTTTCCTTATTTTATAATTTATATGTAATGCATTGCACGAAGCCTAGGAAATATCTACTACGTGTTTTAAAGGCTTTAAAGGTCTCAAGGCTGCTCATGAATGGCATAGGCAAGGGACAGTGACATGGCCCTACCAAGCAGGACAATGCCCTAGAACTGACCAAGCTCCTTCTCCTCCAAAGCTAGGACCGAGGAGGGCCAGGCAATGGTTGCTGATGACTCAGCAGATAGACATATAGGTTCCCCCCAAAGCCCCAATTCTTAGCTCACAAGGATGGTGAGATCGCAGCGACCAAAGGAACTAACGAGTTTGACTCGAACACCAGTCTGGCGTTCACCTGTTGAGAATTTGGTTGGGGAAATGAATGGCATAGGCAAGGGACAGTGACATGGCCCCACCAAGCAGGACAATGCCCTGGAACTGACCAAGCTCCTTCTCCTCCCAAGCTAGGACCGAGGAGGGCCAGACAATGGTTGCTGAGGACTCAGCAGTTAGACCTATAGACTCCTCCAAACGCCCTGTTCTTAGCTCACCAGGGTGGTGAGATCGCAGCGACCAAAGGAACTAACGAGTTTGACTCGAACACTAATCTGGCGTTCACCTGTTGAGAATTTGGTTGGGGAAATGAATGGCATAGGCAAGGGGCAGTGACATGGCCCTACCAAGCAGGACAATGCCCTAGAAACTGACCAAGCTCCCTCTCCTCCCAAGCTAGGACCGAGGAGGGCCAGGCGATGGTTGCTGAGGACTCAGCAGATAGACCTATAGGCTCCACAAACGCCCTATTCTTAGCTTACAAGGATGGTGAGATCGCAGCGACCAAAGGAACTAATGAGTTTGACTCGAACCCCAGTCTGGCGTTCACCAGTTGAGAATTTTGTTAGGAAAATAAAGACAAATTGCAGTCGAAATGAGAATTCAGTCATGCAACATATTGCTTCATTCAGAGGAGTTATCAGTCATGAAGACATTATTATATGAAATCCTTCAAGTTACCAAGTACAGGACCCTTCAACTCCCAAGAGAATGACTGTCTTCTATCACATCTATAGTATATAGAAAGTACAAAGTGCAAATCCTGTGAATAACCGTCTGTTAACGAAGGTATCCTTGAAGAATTCTATATCTTTGTATTTGGTCCATAGTCAGTTAGAAATTATCTATTAGTAGGAATTAAAGATTAATCAGGGTTCAGTTATGTCTATCAGTGATATACTGAAACTTCTCTCTCTCTCTCTCTCTCTCTCTCTCTCTCTCTCTCTCTCTCTCTCTCTCTCTCTCTCTCTCTCTCTTAGACGTTAATCTGTGTTTGCATATCTAACGTATATAAGAACACGACTGATGTTTGAATTTACTTTTGCTTTGACCATGAGTTGACTTCCGTGGATGTTATCCGTCATACTGTCATAATAGCACATGATTAATTTGCTGATTTGCAGTAAAGAGTTCCAGTTATCTAAGTGAAATCTTGCTCTTACCAGGCTTTTTTTCTAGACATATTAAAAGTCATCCGTGGTGCATGGCATGATTGGTAGCAATTTTCAAAATACTTCAGGCTCATCGAGCTTAGCTGAATTAGTGATTATGAACCTTAACGTGAATATCAAATGTGGAGTTGAATCATTCCTTATCTTTTCTTATGGCTGTGTTTTCCTATTTAAGTTCCCCATAAACTAAAAGAAGTTATAAATGTAGAAACAGATTTAGCACAAAAATTGAGGAAAAGAGAGAAGTAAAAGGATATTGATAAACGAGTGAAATGGGGCATAAGTGAACACATAATACATGCTACTCAAATAATAGTTCTAGAATATATAATATGAGCAATAATTAAAATAAACTCTGATCAATCACAAGATAAACACTACCATAAAGCCAAAGTAGTATGGATAACTAAAACAACATAAGTAGACAAACTCGAAAAAAAATGGAATTATATGAGAAACTATATTTTAAGTTTTTCCCAAATGTGAACGGTACTTCTCTCTTCGTAAAAAGTATAAATAATCAATATCTGCATCTAAAACCATAGCCAAATGATTATATAACAATAATAGTTTGATAGTAGCTAACAAGAGCAAAACCGAAAATTAATTGAAAGTATATCTAGGTTCTGATGTCATTAGTGAATTGCAAATATATTCCTACATTCAATTGCAAACTTTTTCGCTGTGTTCATCTTCTAGAGAATTTGTTGTATCAAACCTGGGTATTCTATATACATTTCTGTTGGGTGCTTTGAGTTGCAATTTCAGCG
>NC_090740.1:122635737-122643237 GCF_036898095.1 Palaemon carinicauda | reverse complement strand
AAACCAAAGCGAAGGTGGGTGGCCTGTATCAAGGATGACCTTCGATCAAAGGGATTAACCGGTGATGAAGTGTGGGGCAGAGGTAGATGGAGAAGGCTGGCCAGGGACATCGACCCGACATAAATGTGGGAAAAGATGCAGACAAAGAAGAAGAAGAAGAAAAGTAACTTATAATGAGCATCCTCTAAATGACTGAGCATGAGGTAGTTTACAATTATAGGTGATTGGTCTTTGCATACATGGGAGAAGAGGGAAGTTAATAATTTCCGTTCGTAAGAAATCTATTTCCGGGACGGTAATCGGATTCTCAGTTGTTAAAATGGGGGGGGGGGGGGGGGTGCGACTTGCAGACTAATCAATATGCCAGATCCATCCACGGTGGTTTGTTGCAAGAATTAAGCAGGTTTACACGGTTTACACGGTGTTTGAAGTGATGTTCGAACGTGTGGACGTGGTATATATTTGGTTGTCGAACACGTTTGTCGAACCGTTCGAAGAAAGTCTGTTCTAGCATGACTTTTGTGGGCGGGGCTTCATTGTCCACAAACCCTATGCATTTGTGGCTGACTCCACCTCTTCGATCCGTTTGACAAGCAGGTTCGACAACCGGGTTCAACGAAACCTTCGACCGCTTGGTGGGAATCAAAAACGTGTGAAGGAACAGTTGTGTATATCTGAAAATTCAAGGGAAAGGATCTATACAGTTTTATATGTTTAAATGTAAGCCTGTTTGTATGTATGTATGTACAATATATAAACAAATAATGAGATAAACAGGTGATTTTCAAATTACATGTTAATCTAATTTTCAAAGAAAATAAACGAGGTAATATACTATTATGAATCTAATTCAAAGGAAACGAACCATTACTTTTATGCATATATTACATGTTATTAAAGAACGACCGACCTCATTTTCACACACAAACACAAACACACACACATACACACACACATATATATATATATATATATATATATATATATATATATATATATATATATATATATACATACATATGTATGTATGTTTATACATATATATATATATATATATATATATATATATATATATATATATATATACATATATATATATATATATATATATATATATATATATATATATGTGTATGTATATATACATACATACATACATACATACATACATATATACATACACACACACACACACATATATATATATATATATATATATATATATATATATATATATATATATATATATATATATATATATATATGTATATATATACATAATATTATGCATGTATATATATTATGTGCTTGTGTATGTGTGTAAATGTTAATAAGAAAACTTTTTGTTAAACTTGGTATCGCTAATATGATATCAACCGGTATCTTTATTTCTTTTAAATTTTGTATTTTATATTATAATTGTACTACATTTTATTCACATATATAAATTGGATCATTGATTCCCTATGCCTGGTGATTGAAACAAAATATATCCCGATGCATTAGTAATATTAGTAAGAATTTGTAAAGAAGGTACCACTAATATACCTATCATTATATATAAGGAATCTTGTGGCACTAAAAGAATTGAAGATGTACCGTATGCGTATTACACGCTTGTACACTGTAACGGTATTTCTGTAGTGTGTGTGTGTATATATATATATATATATATATATATATATATATATATATATATATATATATATATATATATATATATATATAATGTCGTTATCACTCTCCCTTCACATTCATGACTTGTTTCTGCCTGTATGCGCTTGTATCAATCGGTTTAAATCATTGTCACCTTCTTTTACTGAAACTGCTGTTATAAAAGCTCGCTGTCTGTTGAAATAAAGTTAGTTATTTCCTACATATGAGCAAAAGGCACTAATTATTTATAGAACGGTTGTAACTGACGGGTTTTAAGAAATAGAAGACTAAAGAAGATATGCCTTTTTTATATCTCAAGCAAAGAATTTAACATATCTCCTTAATCTATCATACTCACGTTCACTGACTCGGAGGGGCTGCCCTTTTAGCTCGGAAATGTTTCCTACTAGCTGATTGGTTGGATAAAATAATTCTAACCAATCGGCTAATAGGAAAATTTTCCGAGCTAAAAGAGCACCCTTGTGAGTCAGTGCAAATGATCTTTATTAAAGAAATTGTGTATAATACCTGTGTATGTAACGAGCATGAAACGCATTCACAAAATAAGAAAGTAAGAATGTATGCCAGTAAATTTTATTTTCTACTTTCACATTTTACCCCAAAATTTATGTTATTTATATCTGCTAGTCAGACTGCAAACACGTGATTAAATAATAATCAAACAGGTTTTATATATTCTGAAACTATCAGTGATTGATCTTGGCTAATTTTAGGTATTCAAATAATTATGTAAGAATGTATAAAACCCATCAAATGAAGTATCGTGAAGAATAACTGCATAAGTGGGGAATAACTTAAGGTGGTGAAAGAGTTTGTGTATCGCCATGACCAGCACTAGTCAGGGTTAACTGCACTAGGTTGGTTTGATATGTCTACCACCATTATCAATCCGCAGTTGCATGCGTGAGGATGAAAATGTCAAAACTCCGGATATAATTAAGGACATGTCTCATGTCTTTGTCCTACAGTGGATTAGAAACAGCTAGATTTGTTGTTTTTATCATATATATATATATATATATATATATATATATATATATATATATATATATATATATATGTATATAAAGTATATATAAATATATATATATATATAAATTCAAATAAGCCATATATTTTTGATACATTAATGTCTGGATTGTCTTAATGACCTCGGGATGAGAGCCCCAAGTGAAATCACACAAAGACAATAGCTCCTGACCGACTGGGAGTCGAACCCTGGTCCGGCAAGTTTGTATAGACATGGCCAAGTGGTAAGTCACTATCTATAAAAGTTTGCAGGACCAGGGTGTGTCACGTCTATACAAGCTTGCCGGACCAGGGTTCGACTCCCGGCCGGTCACAAGCTCTTGCCTTTGTGTGATTTTACCTGGGGCTCTGATCCCGAGGTCGTTAAGACAATCCAGGTATTAATGTATCAGAAATATATGGCTTATTTGAATATGAAAAACACGTCTAAATGAGCAAAATTTATCATATATATATGTATATATATATATATATATATATATATATATATATATATATATATATATATATATACATATATATATATATATATATATATATATATATATATATATATATATATATATATATATATATATATATATATATATATATGTGTGTGTGTGAAACCTTTGCATCTTATGCTGAATCGTAGAAAGAAGAAAATCTGTATGGATAAAAGTGCAAAAACTGTTTCATTGCCGAGAAAATGAAGAGGCATCGAGACCACAATAAGGAAAGGAGCCACTCCAAAGGGGATCGAGTCCAATATCGATGCAGATCACAAACCTAATTTCTGAGGGAGCATGTAAGCTTCCCAGATTAGTCTGGCTTGATCTAGAGATTACATTACCATGGAACTGATGTTAATCTGACTAATATGGAGAGAGCATGGTCAGGAGTTCTTTGAAGCAGTACTGGTAAGTATATAATTACAGAAATGGGTAAGGGATCAAATGAAATGTTTCCATGACAACTGACCATATAGGAGAACTTGCTCCTTCCCCCCTCGCATAATAAGAGAATTGAAATAGAATAACACGCACCTAACAGACGTTACTGTCCTTGGACTTTGATTTACCACTGAAGACAATAATTGTTCTGTAACCCAAACCAAAGTTATAAGTTATTCCAAAATATATTAGAATAAAAATATATAACTCACTGATGCTTATAAACCAGAGACTTATATAGAGGAGTCAAAATGTTGGAGAAAAAGTCAATATAAAGTGCATAGTAAATGTCAACCTTTTCACTAAATAACGATCGATTTACTTGCCGGTACCATCAATGGTTTTGTACAGCCCATTCAGCAAAACTAGTATAAAGTCTAAGGGAGTTACACTTACATTTATGCTGGAAATAACGCTAATGTCACTTACTTTGCACGAAGAGCAAGAGCTGTAAATACCTTGGATTATCTCTCTCTACCTTGATGTTACGTACTTGCTGTATGTAGCCCCGCCCACAGCCTCTGCCATTTCTTGGTTACTTGCCGTCCAGTAAGGATGTGGCAGGAATTTATGCCCAACTGTACCTTCGTTGGCTTGGCTGAAATAAAAAGAAGAAAAAACCTACCATTAAAGACATTGAAAAACGTAGAGATATATTTTGACATCTTTTATAGCTTATTTTGAGAGAACTATAAATGATACAAAGACAATCAGGCTTTTTCTAACTTGAGAAAGTTACGAGAATATTCAATCACATCTTGCCTTTATTCTAAACAATATTGTCAACTGGAATTAATCATTCTCAGTGTCTTAAGCCAATATTTGTTTATATCTATAAAACTCTCAATTTATTTTCTGTTCAATCAACAACATGCATTTATAACTTCCAAAATTTTAAGGTATTAACTTGTAAAACCAACCTCTACATTATCTAACGATATTAAAAATGAAGTATATACATACAGAAGTGTAGCTTACACGGTCATACAGTGATAAAAAACCCATAATTCTAATCGGAATTTCTCCGTAAAAATAAACTGTTTTCAGTCGTATTTCAGTAAAATATAGATGACCGTAATTTTACCTTATTTTATTATAATATTTTACGGGTTGATGACCGTAATAGCACTCCTTTAAAACAGCAAAGTTCCTGGAACAAATGTTGCCAGGCATTTACCGTTTTTTAAATGTCATTTTTAAAAGTGTACTAAACAAAATACTGGTATATCATAACAGGGGTTTAGACTCTAAATTGTAGTTAAAGCTATCAATTGATTGCTTTCTATTGTTCTCTAAATCATATCTAGTTATTACCCTTTTTACGTGTTACCTAAAAGCTAGTGCATTAAAGAATGTATCAGTTAAATAGAACTGTAATCAATTAATTATTCATTCATTATACATAATACTTCTTTCCACTTAATACTAATGAAATGAATGTGAACATTTCTAAACAATTTTTTATATGTGTGCTATGGTGAATAAAAATAAATTTTAATGTGAGATATTTTGGTAATTTAAATTCTAATTAAAATCATGTAAAAGATTCAGGATTCTAAATATTTGAAAAAATCTTTGGAATTAGATTAGAATTCTTAAGAACTTTAACTTTTTTCACTGAAACTCAAAATATGACTACATAAAGATACATCATTTTTGAAAATCGTCTTATTTAAGTAAAATTTATTTTTTTATAATAGTATAAATCCTGAACAAATTTCAGCAAATATTCAGAGAATTTTCTCTGACGTGACGATAAATCATTTTTGAAAATCGTCTTATGTAAATTAAATTGATTCTCTATAATAATATAAATCCTGAGGAAAATTTCAGCAAATAACCAGAGAGGCAATTTTCTCTCACGTGACAATGTTAGTCTGGATTACGAAAATGAAATGAGAACACGCATGACACATTCAACTATTTCTCTAGAATAAAATCTCAAATTTCGTTCTATTCAACATTTCACTCAAAAATGGATATTCAAATTTAATGAAGGTCTCTAGCTACTGTTATGGCCGAAGGGAATCATACCAATGACAGGGCATTGCAAGGAGATATAGTTTCACAAGGACCTTATCATTGAATGAATGATTTTTTGGGCTTTCTGGCATCGTGACAAGGAAGGTATTTGACAGGTATATTATCTGTTATAAATAAACTATATTTAACAATTAAATTTAAAACCACAAAAACAAAATAATAAGGGTTGTGATGGCCGCTGTGGTAACGTCCCTGACTGGTGAACGCCAAACTGCGGCTCAAGACCCGCTCAAACTAGTTAGTTCCTTTGGTCGCTGCAACCCCGCCCTCTTTGTGAGCTAGGATGGGGGTTCTGGGAGAGCCTATAGATCTATCTGCTGAGTTATCAGCAGCCATTGCCTGGCCCTCCTTGGTCCTAGCTTGGGTGGAGAGGAGGTTTGGGAGCTGATCATATGTATATATGGTCAGTCTCTAGGGCATTGTCCTGCTTGATAGGGGAATGTCACTGTCTCTTGGCTCTGTCATTCATGAGCGGCCTTTAAACCTTTAAATCAGTATAAAAGTTGAATAGCTTTCAGAAGGCCTGCTTCTGAAATAAATCTAAAAATGCCAAGGATATTATACAAAGCATCCTTCCCAAAAATCTTGTTAAGGACGAACCGGCCATCTTCACCTCAAGCATCGTAAAGAAATCTAATTTTTTGGTACTCAAGAGTGGGGAATTCAGTCAATAAATGCATTTTATAAAAATTTTGAGTAATAGAAAATTAGGAATATTTTGAGCGTTCCTATGAAATTTTAAACTATAAGTGGATGTGGAAGAATAGACAGAACATTTTTTTTTCTCAGACCTTTTGTGTGTCTGGAATCAAAATTAAAGTTTATTAACTTTTTTTCTAAACGTTCTAAAATATATTGGAAATTATGCGTGATAACGATTGCTGGCCCACAAAAAGCCTGATGGATAAACCAGACAACGTATTATTATTATTATTATTATTATTATTATTATTATTATTATTATTATCATTATTATTATTATTATTATTATTATTATTAGCTAAGATACAAAACCTGATTTGAAAATGTTACAAACCCAAGGATTCCAACATGGAAATAATCTAGTGAGGAAAGGAAATAAGGGAATAGAAAATAAACTACATGTAAATAAATATTGGATAAGAAAATAGGAAATATTATAAGATCGGTAACAACGTTAAAATACATCTGTCATATATAAAATACAACACGAGAATTTACAAAAAGTTTGAAATTCTGAAGTCACACGGACTCAACCTCCTGATTAGGAAGATCATTCCACATTCTGGTATTAGGTGGAATAAAACTTCTAGAATACTGTGCTGGAATTGTGCTTTATGAAAGAGAAGGTATGACTGATGGAATCAACATCTTATCTATACTCAATTTTTTTTAATGAGGCGCATTTGCACGGACTCGCAGCGGTGCCCTTTTAGCTCTGAAAAAGTTTCCTGCTACATGATTGGTTAGAATTGTCTTGTCCAACCAATCAGCGATCAGGAAACGTTTTCGAACTAAAAGGGCACTCCTGCGAGTCGGTGTAAATCTGCCTCACTAATAAGAGCAGACAATAGTACTGCGTACAAGATGATACAGTCTTGGACGATCTGAATGCAATGAATGATCAGAATTATGAAAAATCTTATGCAACATCATAACAGACACAAAAACTGACTGAACGAAGGCGAAAAAGACTAATATCCAGATCAAGGATAAGGAATTTGATAGACTGCAAGTTTGTATCCAAGCAATTAAGATGCAAGCCAGCAGCAGAAGACCAGACAGGAGGGAGATTTCTCACACGTGTTTCATACGTGTTCATACAATGTAGGCTAATGGT
>NC_090740.1:122618237-122630737 GCF_036898095.1 Palaemon carinicauda | reverse complement strand
TGTCCAAAGTTTGGTCGTCTAAAACATTGTGAATAGTCGGGTAGCTCCCACTGTTATTAATGTTAACAAGTTTATGATCATTGTGCAATCTATGGGAGCTCATTCCAGACCACTATGACGGCATCAATATCGGTGAGAAAACCATCTTTGACTTGGAGACCATCTTCATTCATCCTCTAATGGTTGGGCAACAGCAATGGCTATAAAGACGACCATATTTTGGTACGAGTTGTGTGCAGTTCCTCCATCCCTTATCGGCGAGTATGGCTGCTGATAGAAGGGAAAAATTGCTGTACTTGGCAATCAGCTTGGCGTAGAAAAAGTGGATGCTTCAAACCCAGGTGTGGTCATAGTCGACATGCAACAGATGTTTTATCACACCTTTTTTGCCACATGAAGGGGACACCGCTGTCTTGTTTGAGAACATCAAGCAACAATTGTCATGTTACCCACCTGGTCCGAAAAGTTCATGGTATTTGATAGGTATGAAGATTATGCGGCGTAGTGGGAGTCATTCCATTGACTTCAATCTGACATTCAAAAGTCCATTACCAAAACGAGATGCCATTGTCAAGAGTATGAAGATCTATTAACCAAGGACCATGAGGGTATGCGGTGTAGTGGACGGTATTCCAAAGACTTCCATTTGACATTCATCAGTCCATTACTAAAACGATATGCCATTGCCAAGAGTAAGCACAAGAAGATAGAGCTGTAATCTGCTGTCTCCATAATGGACATGGATTTAGAGATGTCTATTAATAGCTGTCACAATGGCTTCAAGCATGATGAAATAGATGAAACTATGACTGACTACCTACTACAAGCTGCCGAAAGTGGAAAAGCAGTCATACGAATTCCTAGCAATGATATATAGGTTTATTCATTTGGTTTGCTGGGTCTGTAAAATGCAACTGAAGGCTGAAGTCCAGATGGATCGTTGGAATAAGGTGGTGCTAGACATTAATGCATTCTGACGGCAACTGGGAACAAAATTCTTGCAGTTGCTAGCAATACATGCAATCATTGGCTGCGACACTGTGTCCTACCCGTTCACCAAGGGTAAGATAAGAGACTAGAATGTACTGAAGGCAGGCAATATTCCTGGTCTGTTTGATCAAGGTGGTGGGTGAAGAAAATGTCATAGATGCTGAGCCGATGGAAACAGACAGCCAGTTCTTTCCAGCCATGTATGGTCAGCCAGAAGGGACTTCCATGAGATTGGCTGGATACAATCTGTAAACTAGAAAGAAAGGGAAACCAATGTGTATAAGGTATTACCGCTACAGAAGCTAATCTTTGGTTCATAAGAAGAGATCTCATATGCAGGGTTGTATATGGAAGGCAGATGATTAACAATGTACTGCCACTTTAGACATCAACTTTTAATGAGACACGAAGAACAATATTCCATCACCATCGATTAACACTTGTCCTGCAGTATCCGAAGGTCTGATTGATATTATCAGATGTGATTGCAAAGCTTCAGGCAAAGCCATAGTACCGGTGCTTGCAGCTGTAATAGACATAGCTTGTCATACACCAATTATAGTATGCGTGCAATGTCTGACGAGTGATGAAATCCCTACATGGTGAGGAACAATACAGATGACATTTGAGAAGAGGATGATGAAGATATCGTTTCTAGAGTAAATGACATGTAAAGACATTTAGAGCATGTAATTACTAAAGTTGATAATCTAATGTGAAATAATTTATTTTGAAATAAATCGGTGCCAAAATATAGTTAGTCACTAGTGATAAGAAACTTTTATTGTAAATTGCTTATGTAAAATATGATCAGTTTTTTTTTGCAGCTATACGTACATGTTTATGTAGGATGTATAGATTTATTTATCAATATTACCAGTATCAATTTGTGTCTCGAGTTTATTTCTTTAGCATTGTTTCATGTCAGTGTTTGTTTTAAATATTTTTTAATTTATTCCAGTTTCTTAACATTCAGTTTTGAAAAGTATACACTGATTGGAGCTTCTCTTTATTTTCCTAAGATGGATTTAAAATGTTAGATATTTTTGTTCTTTCATGTTATTATTGGTTCAACATTATAAAAAAAAACTTAAACTGTTGCACTGAAATGTTAATTTATAAAGGCTTACAAGTGTAGTACGAGTCATGAGAATAGATAAATTACATCACATTATTATCCACTGGCTCCAAGATACTGAAAGAAACTGGGATTTTGAAAATGGCCGAACTAAATTGTTACATGCAAAGAAATATATATTAAGATGACAACATATCTGATGTGTTTATTTGAATCCATAACCAAGAAAGCATGGGAGTTTAAAGGTTTAAAGGCCGTTCATGAATGGCAGAGGCAAGGGTCAATGCCTCAGAGACTGACCATATATAGATATGATCAGCACCCAAGCTCCCTCTCCACCCAAGTTAGGACCAATGAGGGCCAGGCAATAGCTGCTGAGGACTCAGCAGATAGACCTATATGCTCCCCCGAACCCTCCCCATTCTTAGATCAGAAGGATGATGAGGTAGCAGCGACCAAAGAAACTATGGAGTTTGAGCGGGACTCGAACCCCAGTCTGGTGTTCACCAGTCAAGGACGTTGCCACATCGGCCATTTTCCCTGGTATTACCAAGCACCGTTTCCGAGATTTTGTAAAAGAAATAGGGTTTTTGTAATGGCAAACCTCATTTTACATATAAATACACATGTATCCAATTGTCATATTTTCAATGTGTTTATTTGAACACTGACCATGAAAACATAGGCATAGACACCATTATTACAGAAAATGTTTTCATGTCGAACAGGTTGACATAAGACATTTTATAATTTATATATGAAATATCTGCTTTAATGTTCCTATTGTTTTTAAACTATTTTATACTAATTGCTCATTACTTCTTATATTGTTTATTTATTTCATTATTTCCTTTCCTCATTGTGCTTTTTTTTTCCTGTTTTAATGTTACTGTTCTTAAAATACTTTATTGGTTCTTGTTTCCTTTCCTCACTGAGCTATTTTCCCTGTTGGAGCCCCAGGGCTTATAGCATCTTGCTTTTCCAACTAGAGTTGTAACTTAGCTAATAATAATAATAATAATAATAATAATAATAATAATAATAATAATAATAATAATAATAATAATAATGTGATTCACAGTTTTCAATATATTGAAGAAATTAAAATTTTGGGTAATGGCAGCACTAATTTGCATATTTACAAAATTGCCGAATGTTGTCCAGAGAAAACCCCAGCTGAATTTCCTCAAGGACTCTACAGGAATATGATTCCGCGGAAAAACCTTTTACTTATGAGGATTCTAAGTCCCACCATGGGAAGCGTATGGTTGGCAAATGGACTGTAATGAGTGAAGCGCTGAAAGTAGAACCATGGGTAAGATACACGAGAACTAAAACGATATCTTAATGGATGCCAATGCTGGGCTGTAAATAGAGATTGCTGACGCATTTCGCCTACGTTTGGGGAAGTAGGGACGATGGTTAATGTCAGGAGCTATGAACGCAGGATGTAAGTGGTACTAGTAATAAGTGAAGCGAGAAATTTTGAAGTTTGTGGAAAATAGTGGTGGAAAAATTATTATTATTATTATTATTATTATTATTATTATTATTATTATTATTATTATTATTAAGCTACAACCCTAGTTGGAAAAGCAGGATACTATAGGCTCTGGGGTTCCAACAGGGAAAATAGCCCAGTGAGGAAAGGAAACAAGAACCAATAAAGTATTTTAAGAACAGTAATATTAAAACAGATATCTCCTATATAAACTATAAAAAAACTTTAATAAAACAAGAGGAAGAGAAATAGGATAGAATAGTGTGCATGATTTAATACTAGTATGACTATCTGATTAAATACTTTTCCTTTTAGATAAAGTGGCATTTTACTTTTCATAATCCTATTTTGTTTACCTAAAGCTATCCATCCCATACTTATTCTTATTTTAAGTTTGAAATCATGTCCGGGGGAACACTTACTATCTTTCCAATGTATTTATATTCATTAAAAATCTCTACAAATTTGTCTGACCTGTTTTTTGTTGTCTCTACATTTTCGTTGAAGATTATTCATTTCTAGTCCTACTTTTCTGCTTTCTTTGTTGATATCTGCTATAATCTTTTCAATTCCTCACATTATTCACTAACACGAAATAGGCCCTCAGTAAACCTAAAGTTATCAAGTTATTACCTACATTTTACAAATTTAATTCTTAAAAACTTCTAGGCACGGTGTGAATAATTTAGGAGAGCAGTACATATACAGAGAGTCTGGCCAACTTATTTTATGGCGCCATCTTGCCTCCGTCACTCTCCGCTTTTTTGGGCTCAAGCCATGGCCTCCCAGAGAATTTAACCACAGGTTATCACAGAATTCTAACTTCTGGAGCGAGTATCCTAAAGGTTTTCCTTTAAGACATCGTATATCAACAGGGGACGTATGTATTAATGCGCCACATAGCTATCTGCACCCCACATAGAGTTAACACTTCGATGTGTAGGGGCGGAGAATAGCTGGGGAGCCGTTCCACAGCTAATCTCGTTCGTGGCTACTTTTGGTACTCGAGACGTAAACAAACGGGCGCCATTGCTAAATGACGTCACGTCCGTCCTCATCCTTCGCTTAGTAGCTTGCCTTACTAGACGGATTTTTCCCTGTGCGTATCTTATCGACTTACATCTTAGCCATGTCTCTACCCTCGGCCTCGCCTTCTTCTGGAAAGTTCAGTACAAGGTTCCAGTATTGTTTAAATAAGCTCTGACCGTAAAGTAACTTTTACTTTTCGAGATATTTTATGTTTTGTGGCAGAGCTGTGCTACTACCGGACCCGCCATTTTATGGCGTCGTTGTTGTTTTGCATACCTTATTTAGCTAGCCTCAACAGCGTTTTCCGGCCTCATTAACTAATCGATACTATTAGTTATTAGTCTTCATAGCTAGGAACTTTATATATCGTGTTTTGACGCTCTTTTATTGGTCATCGACTGACCCCATACCAGTTCGCTAGTCTAGCCCCTAGGCCAAAGTGCCTATCATCAGTGTTCATGCATGATATATTTCAGTGATCCTAGGTTTAGTTATGAAGATAGTGGCATTATTTTATGATACTGTTTACTGTGATGCAAGTGTTTTCGCCTTCAGGGACCATATAGGGGATAGGTTTGACAGTGTGCCTCTCTAACCTAACCTACTTGTAGGCCCCCTATATGCTCCCTTCACCCCCTGCCTTAGGGCATTCCCTCTGCGTTGCCTTGCTCCCCCTACCACGTAAGGGGATCAGCTCATACCAGAGTACTTATCGCTTCTCTGTCCACCCTAAGGGAATGATCCCCCTTAGGGCTGCGTCCGAGAATGAGGAACGGCCTGCCCTTCCTCTATTGCTGAGGCTAGGCTTCCTGACCTTCCCTGCAATGCGATACGTCTTCCATCCTTCCTAGTTCAGGGTGTAACATCCCTGCTCTAGGTTAGGCTTGGGGGGAGTTAGTTTTGTGCCTTGCTGAAACGGTACCCATGCACCATTCTCAGACAGGCTGCCTAACCTTAGGCTAGGGAGCGTCCTCCCTTCCTTGGTGGCCGCTTTGGTACAGAGCCTCTCCTATAGAGGACCCTTCTTCTTCTCCCCTCCCCACCTATCTCTTGTTTGGCCTAGCCTATACTTAGGTTAGTCTATACCCATCTGTCCCCTGTCCTACAACTCCTCCTTAGGGTGGAGTGATAGGACTACCTTGAGTCCCTGTGTGCAGTCCGCTCTGGTACATATACCCTTCATAGTGTCCTATGGGGTTAGCCACTGGATGCGTTTTGTCCGCAGGGGTTCTCCCCCCTCTTGGGTGTTCCCTAGCCCTCCCTTGGGCTACCCTGGCTCCCGGCCGCCTGCGGCCCATGCCACTGGGGGATAGGGCTAGCCTCTATCATGGGTACACCCATTCAGGTGGGATGTCTTGGGGTCCGTGTCCGTACCCCTACATCCCTCCTTCTGTCTCTTTCACTGTCCTGGTGCCGGTCCCTTGCCGCCTCCCCTGTCGGTGATACCCACCTCCCACCCTTGGTGACACATTCCTTACCCCCTGGGCCATCAGTCCTCCGTGTGCCGGGGGACTGCCGCCTCCCGTCAGCGTTAAGCCGATGGCCTTCCCTCATACCTCATAGCTTCGGTCGTCCGTCCCTCGGTCCTGCCCTCGGAGTGCCGGCATCCACTGCCGGCAGTCCGGTTCTGCTATAGCCCTTCCTTGTCCCTGTCACCAAGCCGGAGCTGCCTCCCGTCGGCGTACCGCCGTTGTGCCGGAGACCGCTATCCTGGCATTACTCCTGACTTATGTATTTGTCTTCCCTAATTCCAGAAACTCTGCTGGAGCGGCCCCGGCGTGCTGTCGGTCTGCCGGAGCCTTCCGGAGGCATCAAGGCGACTTGCACCCCTTCTCCTAGCTATCATTTCATGCTGATAGCCCTACATTGCAACCAGATGGTTTGACTACATAAATAGATAGGTATTATCTTACCGTTCTATTAATAACCTTGCTGTCTTCTTGCATATCACAAATTTCCAGCATGCTGTGTGTATCTTAGCACGGCTGGTTGCCGGAAACCGTTACCCTATGGGATCGTCTACGTTCCCAATTCTATGGTCTGAGTGGCCTCAGTCCCAGTTTTATATCCTTGGCAATTCCTACTAGAATGCCCCCTGCCTCCCTGGCAATCTATGAAGAATTCTGCCCTGTGCCCTCGTTCCCAAACAAATTGCCTATGGATAAGGTTACGGTAACCAGCCGGGCGGGTTACACGGAGTATTATCTCCTTCATTTCCGCCCACTCTCAAAACATCACATTGTTTATACCACTTAATATTAAGTTAAAGATTAATCCTTTAATATTTAACTTTAGAATATAAGTCATTCTTATGACTGCCCCATACTCATGTTCTCTTTCTCTTACAGGAGGAGTACGTGAAGTGCGATCACGGCTTCTGTGCAGTGAAGCGCCCGCACTTCTACGGGCACACGGCATGTAGGACCCACGCCCCTTGCGCCAACAAGAAAGGCGATCTGAAGTTTTGGGACCCGCAGAACTGTACAGTTTGCAAGGACCGCCTGGTCGAGGCGTTCAATAATCCTCCCTCAGCGGAGGTTAGGGACGCTTCTCGAGAGAAGCTACGCAAATGGGTGCGTGGCTTCCAGAAGAACGCCACTGGACCATACCTTGCCACTGAAGACTTGAGGGCCTTGCTTTTCCCGAAGGCATCCCCAGACTCTGTGGTCCCCAAGGATCAGATCCCCACCGTCCAGATAACGGTGGAGCCCGATGTAGTCATGGCCCAGTCCAAGCACGAGTGTCGCCTGGACAATGCGGATCGTATGTCGGAGGTGTCGGAGACCACGGAGAGGAACCTCATGGCCGAAGAACTGGACTATGAGGAAGACCAAGTGGAATACACCGAGTCGGAGCAAGAGGTCGCTCCGCCTTCCACCCCCGCCCCAACTCCTACACCGACGGATGTATCACTCCCGTCTACCTCCGCCACCCCGGACCCCATTCCATCCAGCGCCCAGGAGATGTTCCGTATGCTCGAAGCTCTTATGGACAAGAAACTCCGTGAGACACACAAATACATCAGGACCATGGGAAGCTCAAATGAGCCAAAAAGGATTTCGGTTAAGGACCTCCCGGCATGTTCGCACGCCAACCCCTGGAGGCATGCCGAACACATGCCTATCGCAACAGGCAGGATCTTTGTCAGTGAGAAGGTCGGCTCGGTTGCCCTGGAAGAAGTGGAGTTCTTCCCGAGTTTTGAGGCTTATCCGGACTGTTACGTCCGACTTCGATCCGAACCTGCCTCTAGAGAAGAAACCGAACCTAAGGAGGTGATAGTGTTCGATCTCCCGAAGGCCCAGGCTATGCTGGCCAATGCTGTTAAAAGTAGGGGTTTTACCTGCTCAAAGCTTCCGGCGCTGAGCAAGAAGCACCCTACCTACGTCGCACCAGTTGATACGATCCTCCCCTTCATGGAAAAGGCCTTCACTGCGGTACACAATGCAGTGGAAGAAGGGAAACCTTGCTCTGCACTGGAGGAGTGCAGACCCTTCTCCCGGGTTACTACCCCCGATGTTCGACACTGGAAAGATGTCCAGCATACTTTCGTGGTGGGGAAACTAGAACCTGACGTTGCTGGACGTCAGTTTAACGAAGACCTCCCGAAACTTAATGACCATCTCCTTCGTCGGGAACATGACACGAAGGAAAGGCTCGCCGCATCCATGTCCCTCCAGGTACAGCTCGACGTCATGGCCAGTGACACTAGAGTCCCCGATCACTACATGGTGCTCGCCAAAACGCATTTGGTAACTGTAGTTAAAGACCTGTACAGCTTCATGAAGACTCGTAGAGCCTGTCGTGAATTCGTGTTCTCCAGTACCACAGTGAGACACGAACCCTGGAGGCTGATTTCCTCCAACATCTGGGGTAAGCACCTCTTTCCCTCTGCCCTTGTGAAAGAGATCACCAACAAGGCCGCCACGGAGAACAGGAACCTTCTCCACAAGTGGGGCATGTCGAAGAAGAGGAAATCCTCTCAGGACGACGGCCCTCAACCTAAGAGGAAATCCTCCAAACAGAAACCCCAGCAACGTCAACAGAGACGGCAGTTTCCGGGACCCGCTACTCCCCAAGTGGCAGCTCAGCCACAGCAGAAATTTCAGCTGGTCACCCAACCGGTCTTGTCACAGTCGCCGGTTTTCACCCCTGCTTTCGAGCAACAGACGACTACCTTTTGTCCCAAAGGTAGAGGCTCAAACAGAGGTGCAGGCAGAGACGCATCTCGCCGTCCCTCCAGAGGCAGAGGAGGAAGGGGAGCTAGCGGCCGAGGCAGTAAACCCTCGGGACACCAGAAGCAATGAAGTGCTTCCAGTGGGAGGAAGACTCCGCCAATTCCAGGATCGTTGGACCTTCGATCCCTGGGCACACAGCATCGTCAATAAGGGTCTAGGCTGGAGTTGGACTCAACCACCCCCAACCTTCCAGCAATTCTTCCAACAATCAACCCCCCTTCTGGAAGAATATGTCCTAGATCTCTTGAACAAGAAGGTGATAAGGAGGGTAAAGTCAACCAGGTTCCAAGGGAGACTGTTTTGCGTCCCCAAGAAGGACTCCGACAAGCTCAGAGTCATTCTAGACTTATCCCCCCTCAACAAGTTCATAGCGAACAACAAGTTCAAGATGCTGACTCTTCAAGAGATAAGGACCCTTCTGCCTCAAGGTTCCTACACGGTCTCCATAGACCTGGCGGATGCCTACTGGCACGTTCCAATGAACCACCACGCTTCCTCCTACCTAGGATTTCGACTCCAAAGGAAAAGCTACGCCTTCAGGGCCATGCCCTTCGGCCTCAAAGTGGCCCCTCGGATCTTCACAAAGCTGGCGGACGCCATCGTTCAACAGCTTCGCCTACGAGACGTCCACGTGATGGCCTACCTCGACGACTGGCTAGTCTGGGCTCCATCGCCCGAGGATTGTTTAAGATCCTGCAACAAAGTCACCCAGTTCCTAGAACACCTGGGATTCAAGATAAACGCGAAGAAATCTCGCCTCTCTCCAGCTCAGAAGTTCCAATGGTTAGGAATCCAGTGGAACCTTCAGTCACACCGCCTTTCCATTCCCCAGAAGAAAAGGAAGGAAATAGCAGGGTCTGTCAAGCGACTGCTGAAATCCAAACGGATCTCAAGACGTCAGCAGGAACGAGTTCTAGGCTCTCTACAGTTCGCCTCAGTGACAAACCCAGTGCTACGTGCACAGCTAAAGGATGCCGCGGGAGTCTGGAGACGTTCCGCATCCATCGTTCGAAGAGACCTCAAGAGACGGCTCCCAAACAGATTTCGGCTGCTCCTAAAGCCGTGGTCGGAAGCAAAGGCCCTGAAAAGGTCCATCCCTCTTCAACACCCACCTCCATCACTCAACATCCACACAGACGCTTCGCTGGAGGGTTGGGGAGGTCACTCCCACCAAAAACAGGCTCAAGGCATATGGTCTCCCCTATTCAAGACGTTTCACATCAACATCTTGGAGGCCATGGCGGTCCTTCTAACTCTGAAGAAACTCTCCCCGCCTCCCTCGATCCATATTCGTCTAACCCTAGACAACTCGGTGGTAGTTCGATGTCTCAATCGCCAAGGCTCAAGATCACCCCAGATAAATCAGGTGCTTCTGACAATCTTCCGTCTGGCAGAGAAGAAGAAATGGCACCTGTCTGGAGTTCACCTACAAGGATTCCGCAACGTGATGGCGGACGCTCTATCTCGGACAAGCCCGATAGAGTCGGAATGGTCTCTAGACGCAAGATCATTCTCCTTCATCTCTCACCAAGTCCCAGAACTTCAGATCGATCTCTTCGCAACGAGCGACAACAATCAACTTCCTCGATATGTGGCCCCGTACGAGGACCCCAAGGCAGAAGCAGTGGACGCCATGTCACTGGATTGGAACAGGTGGTCCAGGATCTACCTGTTCCCTCCCACCAACCTTCTGCTGAAAGTCGTCTCCAAACTGAGAACCTTCAAAGGAACAGCAGCCCTAGTGGCTCCCAAGTGGCCTCGGAGCAACTGGTACCCCCTAGTCCTGGAGCTACAACCTACGCTGATCCCTCTCCCGGGCCCAGTTCTCTCCCAGCAAGTACAGAAGTCGACTGTCTTCGCTTCATCATTGAAAGTGAGGGACCTTCATCTCATGATTTTCTCTCCCTAGCCGTGAAGAAAAGGTTCGGGATATCAAAGAAGAGTCTCGACTTCCTCGAGGAATACAAGACCGAATCCACACGACGGCAATACGAATCATCCTGGAGAAAATGGGTCTCATTCGTCAAGGCAAAAAATCCTATGGAAATCACCATCGATTTTTGCATGTCTTTCTTCATTCACCTTCATGGACAAGGCTTGGCAGCCAACACGATTTCTACTTGCAAATCGGCCTTGACTAGACCACTAATGTATGCCTTCCAGATTGATCTGTCCAGCGACATCTTCAATAAACTGCCGAAGGCATGCGCTCGTCTACGCCTAGCACCCCCACCAAAACCGATCTCCTGGTCCCTGGACAAGGTGCTCCATTTTGCCTCCAACTTGGACAACGATTCGTGCCCTCTCAAGGATCTGACTCAAAAAGTTATTTTTCTTTTTGCTCTTGCCTCAGGAGCCCGAGTCAGCGAAATAGTGGCATTATCAAGGGACGAGGGTCACATTCTGTTTACAGATTCAGGAGACCTTACCCTCTTCCCAGATCCGACGTTTCTCGCCAAAAACGAACTACCCACCAAAAGATGGGGCACTTGGACAATCTGCCCCCTGAAAGAAGATGCCTATCTATGTCCAGTAGAGAGCCTCAAGGTCTATCTTCGTAGAACTTCTGACTTTGGTGGAGGCCAACTCTTCAAAGGAGAAACATCGGGCATCGACCTGTCACTGAAACAACTAAGAGCGAAAATCACCTACTTCATTCGCAGAGCAGATCCTGACAGTACACCCACAGGTCACGATCCTAGAAAAGTTGCATCGTCTCTGAATTTCTTTCAGAGTATGGATTTTGAAAGCCTTATGAGTTTCACAGGCTGGAAATCCTCACGTGTTTTCTTCAAACATTATGCGAAACAAGTGCATGAAGTCAAACATTTTGTGGTAGCCGCAGGTAGTGTTATGAAACCTGCACCTAACTCTACATAGAACAGTGAGTTACTTGGGACTCTAACTCCTCGGGTGCCTATGTGCCTGTGATACGTAGTGATTTCAAAGACACTTAGTGCTTTTTCATATACTGTTCTTCTCCCAGGTGAAATGTCATAGTCGTCACATGAGTGCCGCATGCCTAGAGCGTGATGTGTTTTCTTTTTAAAGACTGACGTTCCTCTGGAACGAGTGCCTACTAATAATTTGAAATTCCCTTTCAGATTCAAGAGCAAGTCTTTCATTACTATGTACATTATGATTTGTTGTAAATTACTTTTACATTCTTTTTACATTTAATTACCATTTTCTGCAATTGTGAAATAAAATTTTTATTTTATTACTTGTGCTTCTCAATCCGCTCCTACTTATACTATGAAATACATGACTGTCATAGTTTTATTATCCCCTTCCTCTTATATACGATGAAGATTACTAAGGATTCAATCCTTATTATATACTCACCTTTGCAATGTAATATTCCTACACGAATACTTACTTACATCATGCCTTCGAGACCAGACAATTCTCTCTCTTCACATACAGTGCCTAACCACCACTTGTCTGCTTTTGAGAATGTTCCTATATGAATACCAACCATTCAGTCTTGTCTCCGAGTTCTTCATGTTCTCCCAGCAAGGTGGGTAGCCCTTTGATGACCACTTTGATCTTCAGCATGGTCCGTGGGGACTTCACTGCCAGGGGGGCAGGAAGTTTTCTTCCCTACGGTTCCTCTATTGAGATTACTATGCTAACCTGTTCAAAGCCCTCGGCACTTACACTACAA
>NC_090740.1:122603237-122613237 GCF_036898095.1 Palaemon carinicauda | reverse complement strand
TAAACTATTTAGTTCCTTTTGTTGCTGCAACCTCACCATCCTTGTGAGCTAAGGATGGTGGGTTTGTGGGAAGCCTATAGATCTATCTGCTTAGTAATCAGCAGCCATTGCCTGGCCTTCCTTGGTCTTAGTTTGTTTGGAGAGGGGGCTTGTTCGCTGATCATATGTAATATGATCAGCCTCTATGGCATTGTTCTGCTAGATAGGGCAATGTAACTCCTTGCCTCTACCATTCATAAGCGGCCTTTAGAGTATGTATAACCAGTCAGAATAAGTATTGACTTAAGTGCTCTTTATATTTCATTCTTAGAATATAACTAACTATCCAGGATAAATTTAGCTCATGGGACTTTCACCTATCTCCCTATTTTTGCCTTATAAACATTGTAATAACATTGATATTGTCTTCTTTACTGTAAGGAAGTAATCTTCACCTAATATACCAAAGAGATGGCTTGCAAAGTGAGTATCATTATTGGATAAATATGTGAATTTATGTAAAATTTGTGTCTGAAAAGAGCTCCTGTTCAGAGCACAGCACTATGTAATGCCAATAGAATTTGAATCTTCCTTTGACAGAATACTTGTTTAAGCAATGTAATTCATGCATTTCTTTCTTTCTTTTTCCTTTAAACTTTGACATCAGTCAGAATTCAGTGTTTCATTTTCAACAGGAATTATGCTAAGTGTGTGAAAATGAATAACTGTTTCATACATCAGATTTGACAAATTCTATTGAAGAAACATTGCCTGAGGAACTTGTATATATTGACAGATTTGCATAATTATTCTTGTGTCTTTTATTACATGATTCATTTTGTTTGACATGAACATTTCCTTTTCCTGAAGACATCTCTATTCTCAATATAGGTTCAATGGCCATTCCTGAACCTCGCTCTGGTTTATATACCGTAGTCTGTAATATATCATATGTAGTACATACATACACACATACATACATATATATATATATATATATATATATATATATATATATATATATATATATATATATATATATACATACATACATATATATATATATATATATATATATATATATATATATATATATATATATATATATATCATACTGTGTATATATTCATATATAGAATTTCTGAGTGGGGATACATTAACGTGATGAAAAACTGTACTAGTTAGGGCCATCCATACTAGGTTGGTTTGTTGAGATTGATCAAACTAAAATCCCCCACCATCACCAACCCCCAGTGACGAATGTGGTGATGGAGATGAATAAAGATATGTCTGATTCCTTTATCCTGCAGTGGACTAGAGATGGCAACATTTGTCGTTGTTGTTGTTGTTGTTGTTGCTGAATACATACACGTATACATATAGATATAATTCATGTATAAATTATATATCTATAAATATACTTATGTCGTTTAGATTACTAAAAGGGACGAGACGAGGTGACTGGTAAATCCCCTCGCTTGTATCTTTATTTCATGAGAGATATCAAAGAAGAAAAGCTGGAAGAGAGAGAGAGAGAGAGAGAGAGAGAGAGAGAGAGAGAGAGAGAGAGAGAGAGAGAGAGAGAGAGAGAGCTCCCGGCACTCTAGTTTTGGGGTGTCTGAATGTGCGTGGATGTAGTACGATATATAGTAAAAAATGTGATATTGGAAGTACGTTTTTGAATAGAACGATGGATGCATTAGCCTTGTGTGAGACAAAGATAAAAGGGACGGGTGAAGTGATGATTGGTGAAGTGACTGGTAGAGTATCTTGGATTGAAAGGGGGAGAGCAAGAGAGGGTGTGGCTTTATTGTTAGGTTAATGGATGACAGGTAAAGTAGTGATTGGAAGGATGTATCATCTACATTAATGTGGGTAAAGGTTAGGTTGTGTAGGGAATGTTGGGCTTTTGTTAGTGCATATGGGACAGGTTGTAAGAAAAAGGAAGAAGAGCGGATTGAATTCTTGAATGAGTTAACTAGGAGTGTAGGAGGTCTGGGTAGAAGGAATTGTGTAGTTGTGATGGGTGACTTGAATGCCAGAGTGGGGACTGGAGAGGTATAATGTGTCATTAGGAAGTATGGCGTATTGGGTGAAAATGAGAGTGGTAACATACTGGTGATAAGCTGTAGTTTTTACAAAAAGAAAGATAATAAGTATACATGGGTAAGAGTGACAAATGGAAGAGTGGTAAAAAGGGCATTAATGGATTATGTGATGATAGAAAGAAGGATGTTTGGAAGTTTGAAAGATGTGCATGTGTGTTTGGTTGATGGAAAATTAAGTGTTGCCAAAGAGAGGAAAATATAGTTGGAGATGTAAAATGGTGGTAGTAAAGATTGAAGAGTTAGGAAAACAGAGGTAAAAAGTGAATATCAAGAAAGGTTGGAAGTGGCATATGGCAGGGTAAAGGTGAGAGATACTGATGATCTATAGAGGGGTAAGTTAGTAAAAGACAATTTTGTTGGAGGCAGCATGAGGAATGGTAGTGAATGGTGGAAAGAAGAAGTGAAGATGAAAGTGGAAGAGAAAAAGAGGGCATCTGAAGATTGGCTGCAGAGTAATATTGCAGAGAAGTATGAAAGATATAGAGAGAAAAATGTGGAAGTAAAACGCGAGGTAACTGAGGCCAAGAGAACGGCTGACTGGAGGTGGGATTAGGTTGGTCATATGAAGAGAATATGAATAAGTTTTGTAAATAAGTGAAGAAAGTAAGGAAGGGTGGATCGAAAATTGAAGAGACAGTGAAAGATGAAAACGGAAGGGTGTTGAAAAAAAAGTGGTAAGGAAAAGGTGGGGTGAATATTTTGCCTTACTAACAATGTAATATCATTGATATTGTCTTCTTCACCTAATATTTCAGAGAGTTGACTCACAAAGTGAGTATCATTATTGGATAAACGTGAATTTTTGTAAAATTCTTGTCTGAAAAGAGCTCCTGTTCAGAGCACAACACTATGTAATTCTAATAGAATTTGAGACTTCCTTTGATAGCAAACTTAGTTTAACATTCGTGGTGCTACGTTTAGGTAATATAATTCATGCATTTCTTTCTTTCTTTTTCCTTTTAACTTTGACATTAGTCAAAATTCAGGGTTTAATTTCCAACAGGAATTATTCTACCTTTGTGAAAATGAATACCTTTCTCGTATATCAGATTTGCCAATTACTACTGAAGAAACGTTGACTGAGGAACTTGTGTAGATAGTGGCTCATGGGCGCTTAAAATGCAAATTGACAGATTTGCATAACTCTTCTTATTTCTTTTTTTTTCATGGTTCAATTTTTATTCCATGAATATTTCATTTTTCTGAAGCTATCTCGTTTTTCAGTATACGTTTAATGGCCATTCCTGAACCTCGCTCTAGTTTATATACAGCAATCTGTAATATACCATATGTAGTACACACACATGTATATATATGTATATTTATGTATATATATATACTGTGTATATATTCATATATATACTTTCTGAGTGTAATTACACTGACGTGGTGAAAATTTTTATTTTTTGCCATGATCAGTAAAGCTGTACTAGTCAGGGCCACCCATACTAGGTTAGATTGCTGTGATTGATCAAACTAACGCCCCACCATCATCAACCGGCAGTTTCGAGTGTGGTGATGGAAATGCCAAACCTCGGACATAAATAAAGATACTGTATGTCTGATTCCTTTGTCCTGCGGCAGATTGGAAATAGCTGCATTTGTTGTTGTTGTTGTTGTTGTTGTTGTTGTTGTTGTTGTTGTATATATATATATAAATATATATATATATATATATATATATATATATATATATATACGGATAGATATAGATATAATTCATATATATATATATATATACATATATATATATATATATATATATATATATATATATATATATATATATATATATATATATATATATATATACATGCATATACATGCATATATCATTTAGCTTACTAAAAGGGACGAGACGAGGTGACTGGTAATTCCCCTCGCTTGTATTTTTATTTCCTGAGATATATCAAAGAAGAGAAGCTCGAAGAGAAGAGAGTGCTCCCGGCACTCCAGTTTTGTTGTGTTTGAATGTGCGCGGATGCAGTATGATAGAGAGTAAAAGATGTGATATTGGAAGTATGTTTTGGAATAGAAGGATAGATGTTTTGGTCTTGTGTGAGACAAAGATAGAAGGGAAGGGTGAAGTGATGTTTGGTGAAGTGACTGGTAGAGTGTCTGGGATTGAAAGGGGAAGAGCAAGAAAGGGTGTGGCTTTATTGCTGAGTGAATGGATGACAGCTATAGTAGTGGAATGGAAGGAGATATCATTATGTTAATGTGAGTAAGGGTTATGTTGGGTATGCTGGGCTTTTGTTAGTGGTTATGGGCCATGTTGTGAGAAAAGGGAAGACGAGATGATTGAATTCTTGAAGGAATCACCTAGCTGTGTAGAAGGTCTGGGTAGAAGGACTTATGTAGTTGTGATGGGTGACTGAAATGCCAGAGTGGGTGCTGGAGAGGTAGAAGGTGTCATTGGGAAGTCTGTTGTATCAGGAGAAAATGAGAGTGGTAAGAGACTGGTAGATATGTGTGTTGAACAAGAACTGGTGATAAGTTGTGCTTTAAAAGAAAAAAAAAGATAATAACAAGTATACACGGGTAAGAATGGCAAATGGAAGAGTGTTTAAAAAGGTCATTATTGGATTATGTGTTGATAACAAGAAGGATGTTAGGAAAATTGAAAGATGTGCACCTCTTTATGGGTATAGCAAAGGGTATATCGGAATTCTCTGCTTGAAGGAAAATTAATTGTTGCAAAAGAATGGGAAAATAGAGTGGGGTGATGTAAAATGGAGGTAGTGAAGCTTGAAGAATTAAAAAAAAAATCAGAGGTAAAAAGTGAATATCAAAAAAGGTTGGAAGTGGCATATGACAGGATGAAGGTGAGAGAAACTAGTGATCTAGAGGAGGCGTGTAAGTTAGTAAAATAAAATTTGGTTGGAGGCAGTATGAGGATGGGTAGTGGGAGTGAAGGAGTGAAGATGAACATGGAAGAGAAAAAGAGGGCATTAGAATGTCTGCATAGTAATATTGAAGAGAATTATGAAAGATATAGAGAGAAAAATACGGAAGTAATGAGGCAAAGAGGGTGGCTGACTAGAGGTAGGATTAGGTCATTCGTATGAAGAGAATAAGTTTTGGAAAGAAGTGAAGAGCGTAAAGAAGTGTGTATCGAGAGTTGAAGGGACAGTGAAAAATGAAAATGGAAGGCTGATGTAAGGAGAGGAGGCAAAGAAAAGTTGGGCTAAATATTTTGAAAGGTGCTGATAGTTGAGGATAATAGGGAGGCTGATATGATTGCTGTTGCAGGTATTGAGGTCCCAGTGATGGGAGATGCGAGTGAAAAAGAGATTACAGGAGAGGAAAAGAAGAGAGAACTAGATGGAATGAAAGCAGGAAAAGCTCCTGATATGGATGGCGCAAGGGCTGGGAAGCGGGTGTAACTGTACTTGGATAGCTGGCAAGATTGTTTAATATAAGTTTTATATTGTCAATGGTACCAGTGAACTGGGTGTGTGGGTTTACTGTTCTTCTATACAAAGGTAATGAAGATGTGCATGAGTGATGTAATTCAAGAGGTAGGCATATTAGTTTGTTCTTAAAAGTATAGGGAAGTTTTAGAAGAGGTAGGGGATACATGGATAAAATTTTCATAGTTAGGCAGATATGCGAGAAATATTTAGCAAAAGGCAAGGAGGTGTATGGTACATTTATAGATCTGGAGAATACTTATGGTAGAGTTGATAGGGAGGTGATGTGGAATGTGATGAGGTTATGTGGAATTAGTGGAAGGTTGTTGCCAGCAGTGGAGAGTTTATACATAGGCAGTAAAGCGTGTATTAGGATAGAAAATGAAATGAGTGAGGGGGTTTCCAGTGAGAGTTGGGCTAAGACAAAGATGTGTTTTTCAATTTGTTTGATGATGGAGATATGAGGGAGGTGAATGCACGAGTGCTTGGTCGAGGATTGAAACTGATAGTGATCATGAATGGGAGGTGTATCAGTTGGTGTTTGCGGATTATGATGTAGTGGTTGCAGACTAGGATGAGAAGCTGGTATGATTAGTGACAAAGTTTGGAAGGGTATGTGAGAGAAGGAAGTTCAGACTTAATGTAGGTAAGAGAGTGGGGCTAGGTTGAATGTTATGTTGAATGTAGAGTTACTTGAGGAAGTAAATCAGGTCAAGTACTTAGGGTATGTTGTTGCTGCAAATGGTGGAGTGGAAGCAGATGTGCGTCAGCGAGTGAATGAAGGATGTAAAGTGTTGGGGGCAGTGAAGGGAGTGGTAAGGAATAGATAGTTAGGAAAAAGGGATTGAACTAACTGTGATGTATGGATCGGAATTGTGGGGAATGAAAGTGATGGAGGGACAGATATTGAATGTGTTTGAGATGAAGTGGCTGACGAGTTTTGCTGGTGTGTCTTGATTAGATTAGGTTAGGAACGAAGTATTGAGGGTAAGAACGGGTGTTAAAAATGATTTAGCAGTGGATTTAGAGGGGATGTATTGAGGCTGGTTGGCCATGTAAGGAAAAGGGAAAAGGGCTATCAGATGAAGAACGTGATCAATTTAAGAGTTGGTGGGAGAAGTACAAGAGGAAGGCCAAGGTTTGGGTGAATGGATGGAGTGAAGAAAGGTCTAGGCGATAGAAGGATAACTGGGAGAGAGGCAAAAGAGCATACTAGAAATAGGAATGAATGGCGAGAGATTGTGACAATTCTGGTAGGCCCTGCTACTTCCTCTGGTCACATTGATGACCACTGAGGTAGCAGCAGTATGGGATTCAGCATATGAAGTGTCTTTGTGGTAGATAACTGGGGAGAGTGTGCTGTGGTAACTTGGCAATATTAACCAAACCAAGCTGAATCCCTCGTCAGGATGGGAGGAGCAAAGAGGAGAAAAGTGCCCCCCCCTCCCTTTTTATGTTGGCTACCCCTCAAAATAGGGGGAAGTGCCTTGATAGATAGATAGATATATGCTTCCATACAATACTTTAAGAGGTTTATCTTTTCTAGTAAAGGTCACATAGTGTTTATAGTGGTTTAACACCTAACATTTTAGATGGTTCTTGGCAAGGAAGCATTTTTTTCGGTGGCATGTCTATACATACATACATACATATATATATATATATATATATATATATATATATATATATATATATATATATATATATATATATATATGTGTGTGTGTGTGTATATAGAGTATATATATATAGATATGTATGTATATATATGTATACACACACACACACACACACACACACACATATATATATATATATATATATATATATATATATATATATATGTATGTATATATATGTATATATATAGACACACACATATGTATGTATATATATGTATATATATAGACACACACATATGTATGTATATATATATATATATATATATATATATATATATATATATATATATATATATATATATATATAAATCGCAGCATCCACGGCTACGAAGTAAACTTCATAAGATTTTTTTTTTTTTTTTAGGCAGCTCATGACAAAGAACGCTGTTTTAACTTGTATTACTACGGTCGACGAACTGTACTAGGCACAAAGAACATAAGTATAGCTGTATGCTCTACTTAAAATCACGGACAGTTTAACGATTCTAAGGCCGCTCCTGAATGGCAGAGCCAAGGATCAGTGACATTGCCCTTTCAAGCAACACAATTGACCGCATCTCCACCCAAGCCCTCTCTCCAGTGAGGGCCAGGCAATGGCTACTGATGGGTCAGCAGATAGACCTATAGGCTCCCCCAAACCTCGCAACTTTAGCTCGCAAAGATGTTGTAACAACTAATTGAACCCTAATCTGGCGATCGCAAGTCAGGGACGTTACCATTTAGACACCATAATTCTAAAGTGTTGAACCACTCTTTAGGTTTAATGGACCTTATACATAAAAATTCAAATTTTACAACAAACATGAATGAAGAAAATCATACTATCTAGTACATTAGAGAATTAACATGCCTTTATAGTTATCACTTTGACTCGTGAGGGGAGAATTTATATATGACATATCTGTTTTGACGTTGTTACTGTTTTTAGAATGATTTATTGTTAATTTGTTGTCATCATTTATTTATTTCCTTATTTCATTTCCTCACTGGGCTATTTTTCCCTGTTGGAGCCCTTGGGCTTTAGCATCTTGCTTTTCCAACTAGGGTTGTAGCATGGCTAGTAATGATAATAATAACTAGCAGAACCCGTGTAAATTACATGAAATGATATTTTCAATACTAATCATCTTGCTCCTAACCTATACATGTTCGAATAAAATGTCCCGAGATTAATTTTATAATCTAGGTTATGGAAATTGATAGAACTAAATTTTTTACCTAATATTTAAAAAAAGAGTCAGGTGCTGAAGACACAATTGGGAAAACTACATAAGATGTGCTTTGGTTAAGTAATCAAAGTTTAATGTGAATTTGTAAGAGTATACCATGAAATTATTTCCGTTTTCTTTAAAGCGTGAATTTGTAAGAGTATACGATGAAATTATTTCCGTTTTCTTTAAACCGTGAATTTGTAAGAGTATACCATGAAATTATGTCCATTTTCTTTGAAGCGTGACACAAAATAAATAACACACACACTATCGTATTAATATATAGATAATAATCAGAACCTAACTCGAAAACTTCATAACCTAGTGAAATCCAGTGTACGAAGTATATAGAACTTAGTTCAAATCGTTAGCTATAGCTCGTCACATCAAAGGTGAGAAGATAAATAGTAATGAGGCCCGTCTCTCCCTCAGAGATGCTGTAATGAACGTTGATCGGGAAATGAAAAAGAGGCAGAGCCCGGCTATCTTTGATCTAGAGAAGGTCTGACGGCGCAACATCATAAGAAACATTCGATGCGAACTAGGGAGTTTCCTGTCTCCTTTAATTACGATATATACAAACATCTATCCATGTACACATCCAAAATTGAGGAATCATTTAATTCCCTTCACATTCATCCACACAGATGGATAATTATGAGGACAGGCATTAAACCAAAATTGTTAAAAAAAAAAAAAAAAAACATGATTTTAATCGGAAACAGTCCATAAAAATATAATGTTCTCATCCGTATTTCAGTAAAATAAAGGCGACCGTAATTTTTATCCTACTTTGTTATTATCTGTAAAGGGTTGGTAACCGTAATATATCCGTTTTTGAAACGTTAAATGCCTGGCAACATTTATTTCATTATTTTTACCGTTTTTCAGGGAAAGTATTTCACAGTGAATATTCATTCGTTTCAAGGCCACCAGCCCCATCTGAAATACTTACTGTCCTTACATTCAAAATGACCAATGGAATGAAAGCTAAGATGGAGATGAAAAGAAAACTATAGAACAAACATTGGCCAATAACCAAATCCAATGAAAATTGTATGTAAATAAAAATATATTCTTTAAAAATGCCTAAAATAAAGAATATTCTACCTAGTAGTAATTTTTTAACAACTATAGTGAAAACTACCCTAGAGAGAGAGAGAGAGAGAGAGAGAGAGAGAGAGAGAGAGAGAGAGAGAGAGAGAGAGAGACTCCTGTTCATAAGAAGAGAGAGAGAGAGAGAGAGAGAGAGAGAGAGAGAGAGAGAGAGAGAGAGAGAGAGAGAGAGAGACTCCTGTTCATAAGAAAATGCTTCTCTTGGTAGTTTGAGAAGGGAGCAAATAACAAATAGTTAATGTGCTATTTAACTTTAAATAGAGTGATATCACGCTTATGATCACAGCATGTGAATATTAATGCAATAAATACACTCACGATAAACGTAGTAAAGAGAAAATTCCTTGAATAATTTAAAAAAAAGTAAATAAAAAGAAAAAACGTCCAGATTTATATATTTATATGAAGGTTTGAATGTTATGAAAATATACTAAATGGCTCAAAAGAATTTTTTTTTTTCATTTGCGAGGATTATATTTACTTTTACAGAA
>NC_090740.1:122588237-122600737 GCF_036898095.1 Palaemon carinicauda | reverse complement strand
ACAAGTGTATGTTGGTTCACTTTAAAGCTAACCTCCTCTCGGTTATGCTATACATAAAAAATAACTTTTCTTTAGTTATCCTTACCATGAAAAATAAAATGTCGGCCATTTCAACAATGCATTTGATTAATAGCCTCGCTGGAATAATGTAAAAAGTCTAAATGGTGGAGCAAATAGGCCTGATACAAAGTGGAAAAAGTTTTGGTGAAAGTTTTACATCTTAGCCTAATGACCCTTTCATAATTTAGAGCTGGTGTAAGACGATGTGGTAAATTTCTTTAGGGTAATTTACAAGTCATCACAGTTACTGTACTTATAACTATAGCTTCCAAGACTCTACACTCTACAGGATATGAGAAACCTTGAAGGAAAAACAGAATAGTTAATAAAAGTGTGTGAAAAGATTGATTGATTGATTTCAGTTTTTCTGGCATCCTGACATCTAATGTTATTGACGCCGATATCGTTTATTGTAAATAAAAGAAAAAAAAAATCAATTAAACTATAAAAGCAAAGATGTCATATTAAAAGTTGAAGATCTTTCAGAGGACCTGCTTCTGAAATAAAGCTAAAAATACCTCAAGAATGGTAAGACACATCAAGTCCAAGAATCTTAGCAAGGAAGAACCTACCATCCTCACCTCGAGCCTCAAACAGATATCTATTTCTTTCACTACGAGTGTGAAAGGAAGGAAAGGTACAAAGAATTGGTTTTCGAGTTAATACAAACCTATCACCATTGGCAGGAACATTGCCAATATCAGTGGTAGTTTGTTGAATTTTTCCAACCAAAATTCATCTGCAAAATAACTTTGAAGTGATGAGTTTAATTGCTTTTTTCCGGAAAGATTTTGAATTTTAATTATATTTTTCCGTTTTTTAAATATCTTTATAAAATATTCTTTTTTACATTATTTTCCCAGTTGATCGTCCTATTGGTTTGCATCTCCTGAGTAATACCACATAGGATAATAATGATATTAATAACGATAATGGTAATAATGATGATAAAAAACAAGGGTAAATGGCGTTGATATAAATTTAAGATTATTCTTTGAAATTTCTGATGCAGACGTGACGATGGAAATTAAAGGTACTATGAGTTAATCCATCGTAATTTAAGGTATGCTTAGTTAAAGGTTTAAAGGCCACTAGGACCAAGGAGGGCCAGGCAATGACGGCTAATGGCAGCAGATAGACCTATAGGATGGTGAGGTTGCAGCGACCTAAGAAACTAAAAAGTTTGAGCTGGACTCGAACCCCAGTCAGGGACGTTACCACATCGGCCACCACCACAACCCAACAGTAAAAGGGTGACTGTATATCTCTATAAAGGTATATGTAACATAGATTTTGCATTTACATGCCACTTCCCCGTATCCTTTGAGAGCATATCCAAAAGACATTGGAGAAAGAAATAAAATCTGTCTGTCGGTCTGTATGTCTGTTGAGAAGTTACATAAGAATCTGTCTGTCTGTCTATTGAGAAGTTACATAAGAAATTGGAGAAAGAAATGAAATCAGTCTGTCTGTCTGTATATTGGGAAGTCTGTCTGTCTGTCTATTGAGAAGTCACATAAGAAATTGAAGAAACTCTGTCTGTCTGTCTGTCTGTCTGCCGAGAAGTTCCAAAATAAATTGGAGAAAGAAATAAAATCTGTCTGTCAGTCTGTCTATCTGTCTGTCTGTTGAGAAGTTACATAAGAAACTGGAGAAAGTCTGTCTGTCTGTCTGTCTGTCTGTCTGTTGAGAAGTTACATAAGAAATTGGAGAAAGTCTGTCTGTCTGTCTGTCGAGAACTTCCAAAAGAAATTGGCGAAAGAAATAAAATCTGTCTGTCTGTCTGTCTGGAGAAAGAGATAAAAATCACAGGGCTCTGACAATCTATAGCCATTCATTATTGGCTGGATCAGATGATCACAAGAACCCATAGGGCAACGTCTTCAAATTCATTTGGGGTCATCTCCCCTTTGGGGTCGTCTCCCCCTGTAATAACACCAGCCTGTAGTTATTTATAGTTTGGGACATTATATATTACACTAACCAATATAATTCAACCGTATTAAATCCTCTTCTTTAATATAAAACAAAAAGATCCATACTGTAAATATAAAAAAAACTTTTTGAAAACATCCCGTTTACCAAGATAATTTATTAGATATTTGCTCCAATTTGGGTTTTCCTTTTCCAAATTCATACTTCGGTGATTCTAAATTTGGGTCACATATATGTTTTATTTATTTTTCAAACGGTTGAATAAATACCTAGATTCGAGTTGGTGGATGCCGTGCAAACATATGAATTTTCTATTCTATTGTCATTGTTTCCTCCAATTAATACTTTTAGAATCATAGATTGATATTAGTATTTATTTTAGAATTGATTCAACTTATCGCTTCTTCTCAAATGCTAAAATTGAGGCTTCGTTTTCGTTTTTCTAATGTTTCTCTTTCTCCTAAGATTCATTAAATCACCTCTCTCTCTCTCTCTCTCTCTCTCTCTCTCTCTCTCTCTCTCTCTCTCTCTCTGGTTTATTCAAAATGAGGCATTATAATGCATTCCTATACATTGTTATCATTATCATATCATTAATACACTGTTACATTATATGTTCATATATTATTTTATTCATAATTAGGCTAAATCTATGAGTTGTATCGAGGAAACGAAAAACTTAATAAAAAAAAAAAAAAAACTGCAATCAAAGGTCGCCCATGATTGGCAGAGACAAAGTAAAGGGTAATGTCCTACAGACTGGTAATACATACTGTATGCACCTTCTTACTGCATGATCATCGCCCAAGACCCCTCTCCACCCAACCTAGGCCCAGGGAGGGCCAGACAATTGCTGCTGATGAATCTGCTAGTAGGCCGGAGAAGTTGTAGATAGAACTGAAAGTTATCGGGCTTGGACCGGGCTTGAGTAAGTGAAATTCAAGAAGCTACCATTAAGCAGCAATTTCTTTATTTGTTCAATTTTATGATGGAATTTGACATTAACTTATACCATTTCTTTGGTTTATTGTGTCGTATATAGATAAACTATATCACTAAATATCGTCTACAAGGTCGATTCTGAAGCTGAGCATCGCTGAATTTGGTCTGTAAGACACCATTCCGATTTTCTTCATACCGTAGAATAACATATTTTCAATAATATGCAAGTATGTATTTGCAACAAATAACCATTATTTTTCTTATGACATAGATTACTCTGCATATACCTACATTCTTACCTTTATTGTGTTCATGAAGAGTTATGGGGGAAAGTTTGAGTGCATGAATGATAAGGAAAGGAAAAATAGTTAGACAAAATAGTAAACTGTACGAAAAAAGTTGAAATATTATTAGCCAATAGCAGAGTAGTGAAAAGGTACCAAAAACAGCAATGGCGAAAAGGAAAATAATATCCAGTATAAACCAAATTATATACCTTTGTAATTAGAGAGAAATATAAAAAACAGTATCCGGTTCTGATAAGATTAAACTGATATTTCAGGTTAGTAACATTGATTGTGTCATGTTGGCACCAGATAACGACGCACATTACAGTTTTGGAGTCAAATTTAAGAGACTGGCTGACTCTACATCAGTATCTGCCTGTTTGAATGATCTATAGTAAATTCTTTTTATTGAGGCACATTTGCACCGACTCGCAGAAGTGCCCTTTTAGCTCGGAAACGTTTCCTGTTATCTGATTGGTTAGAAGTATTATGTCCAACCAATCAGAGCTCAGGAAACTTTTCCGAGCGAAAAGGGCACCTCTGCGAGTCGGTGCAAATGCGCTTCATTTAAAAGAATTGAGTGTAGTGTCAATCATAAATACAACTATTTCATATTCTTCTTTATTCGTTCAGAACTTTGTGAACATTCCACATATTTCTTTAATCTCTCTGTAGGAATCTTTTAGTTTTATCAGTTAATGAACCTCACTTTCTCTTTATCCCCTTTGTGAATGAGCAATTGGTCCCTTTATATGATTATTATTATTATTATTATTATTATTATTATTATTATCAGCAGTAGTAGTAGTAGTAGTAGTAGTAGTAGTAGTAGTAGTAGTAGTTAGTAGTAGTAGTAGTAGTGGTAGTAGTGTGCTCAAGGCTCCAACGGGGAAAAATATCCCAGCGAGGAAAGGAAAAGGGAAATATATAAACTATATGAGAAATAATGCAAAATCATAATAAAAATGATTAAAACACAATAAAAACATCAAAACAGATCTTTCATATATAAACTATCAAAAGACTCCTGTCAGTCTTACGCTCACAGGGAGAAAATGCTAAAGTTAAGGTGAATTAAAACGACATATCCATTTGCTGCTATTCCTGTCTCTGAGAGCTTTCTGATTTTTCCAGTTTTAGCCTTTGTGAATAAGCTGACAAAATTGTTAGACCGGATTGTCTTCTCCTTTCCAAAACCTACACAGTGGAAAGTGAGTTTCTGCGTGACCACCCAAAAGCCTAACGAGATTAACAATAAATCCAAAAGGGAGTTACATGACTGTGTTGGATTAAGCTGCTCTTCAAGTTTTGCAAGACACTCAAAATTTGTTTTTGGTACAATATTCATATTCCTTTTCCTTCATATGCAGAGAGAAAGACTTGTTAGGCTGATTTTATACATGTGTTGTATATTGTTTGATTAATTTGAATGATAAAATCAACGAAAGTCTGCATCTTCAAGCACACACGTGAAAGAGAATTCTCCATTTGGTTTGAAGGCAGGAATTTATTTGCATTCATGAATATGCTGGTTGAGTGAACAGCAGTGAACTATCCAATGGAACTAGGACACCGAAACAGGATAGGTGAATGGCTCGCTTTTCTAGAAATCTTGTTACACCATAAAGTAAAGTTTAACTTTTCCTTTTAGGATAAATGCCTGACATTTCATATCCTTTGACAAAACGTATATCAGATGGGTAGCTTTCTTTTCATTTGTAACGATAAAATTTCAGAGGAATATCAAAATATTCAAAAAGTCATGAGGGTTATTGAAGAGGATGTGAGACATGGCACTCACATAAAGAAACCTGAAAATTTATATCAGTCGGTAGATGGAAAAACCAAAAAGAAAATCTATCAAAGAGACAATATGGGCTGATTTGGCATGTATGAATGAAGCATGGAAAAAGTGAGGCAAGCAAATACAAGAGTAACACAAACTTTAGAATAATGTAGCCTGACAAAACACTAAACTACATTTAATATTTTCTGTATTGTTGACGCTGAATTTGATCGAGTGCAACATATTTCGGTATTTGCTTCTGTGTTTTATGATTGAAGGATAGAAATTATCTTAAAGAAATTGTGACTCAATAAAGTTAGCAAGTACGTAGTCACAAGATGGGCAACAAGATTTTAAGTCAGGCAATTGCACAAGAGATGCAATAATTTCTGTACGACAATGACAGGTTAATATAGCGAAGGAAGAAAATCTTGCATATGACATTTATTGATCTGGAAAAGGCATATGAGCGTGTACCACGAAAAGAGATTTGGAAACGTATGAGGTCCCTAGGAAGACTGCATGGTATCCAGTGTACTGGTAGGCCTTCACCAAGGGCTGGTCTGAAGCCCATTTACATTCACTCTGTTGCTAGATGTACTCTCCGAAGATCTGGATAAATTGGGGAGGGTTGGTGTCAGGAGAGGCATTTAACCGTAAAACTAAATGCCAAGTATTGTGGTATGAATCTTCAGAATGACAACAATGGAACCAGGGCGTACCACATAAGCAACGCATAAACATCGCTTCAACTCTCTGACGAGGCAAGGCTTACCATGTTTTCATTATCGAACATGGCCATAGAAGTTAGCTCAAAGGGATATGAGAGTGATCTTGGGGTTGCTGTGGCCTGATTGGTAATGTCTCTGCCTGGTGTTTGCCAGTCGGTGTTTCGAGTCCCGCTCAGACTCGTTAGTGCCATTCGTTTCTGCAATCTTACCATCCTTGTGAGCTAAGGCTGGGGGGTTTGGGGGAGTCTATAGGTCTATCTTTTGAGTCATCAGCAGTCACTACCTGGCCCTCCCAGGTCCTAGCTTGGGTGGAGAGGAGGCTTGGGCGCTGATCATATAATGTATGGTCAGTCTGTAGGGCATTGTCCTACTTGCTAGGGCAATGTCACTGTCCCTTGCTTCTGCCATTCATGAGCGACCTTTAAACCTTAAACCTTCAAATGCGGGGTCTATGGCAGTAAGGGATATAAGGAGGATGGAGGTTTTGTGTGCACAGAAAACTCGTTGGTAGTGAAATAATGCCAGAGAGATTAGGAAAGGCTATGAACTGATATACGGTAGTGCAGACCATCAATGGAGAAACGGTGTTGGGGCGAAACTATCTAAGGAGTTGAAGGACTGCCCTGGGGAAGTGAAACGTGAAGGATACAAATTAAGGACCATTAAGCTCAGCGTTGGAGGAAGTATCATCAATGTAATAAGTGCACATACCCAACAAGTTGGATGTACGGAAGAGGAAAAGGATGTTTTTTGGAGGTAGAGATAAGTGAACGATTGATTATTGGAGGTGGTCTGAACGGGCATATAGGAAGTGATGATGAGATTATTGATAGGATACGTGAAGGTCAGTGGCTAGGAGAGAGAAATGCTGAGGGAGAATGTGTACTGGATTTTGCAATACTCTTTGATATGGCAATAGTGAATTATTATTTTCACTAAGAAGTTGGAACATCAAGTTACATACAGGAGTGGAGGTAGGATGTCTAAGATTGACTACATACTATGTAGAAGGATACACATGAAGGAAGTGAGAAACTAAAGTCATCCCAGGAGAATATGTTGCGCCACAACATATATTACTATGTATGGATGTAAAGGTTAAAGAGCAATCAACGATAAAAGAAAACAGAGTCTTTAAAGGTTTAAAGGTCGCTCATGAATGGCAGAGGCAAGGGACAGTGATTTCACCCTAGTAAGCAGGACAATGCCCTGGAGACTGATCATATATCATATGATCAGCGTCCAAGCCCCCTTTCCACCCAAGCTAGGACCAGGGAGGGCCAGGCAATGGCTGCTGATGACTCAAAAGATAAACCCGTAGGCTACACGAAACCTATCAACCTTAGCTCACAAGGATGGTAAAGTTGCAGGCACTAAAGGCACTAAGGAGACTGAGCTTGACTCGAACCCCCTTCTGACAAACACCAGGCAGAGACGTTACCAATCAGTGGTTCAAGTAAATGATTGACAGTGGGTGTAAGAGAAGATATAAGGAGAATTGTGCTGCCGGAGGTAACTACTGAAATAAGGGAAGTACAGGAATGGCATAGCGCTGACGTGTTCAGAAATCGGGTAAAGTAAATCTAGGGAGGGACATCGGGGGAATTATCACAGAATAAAGAAATTTTCTGGTGGAATAGGAATGTACAAGAAAGTCTGCAACTTAAGAAAGATTCTAAAAGGACATGAGGGATAACCCAACAAGGGGAGAATAAGAGTCTCTTTATTATTATTATTATTTATTATTATTATTATTATTATTATTATTATTATTATTATTATTATTATTATTATTATTACTTGCTAAGCTACAACTCTAGTTGGGAACGCAGGGTGCTATAAGCCCAAGAGCTCCAACAGGGAAAATAGCTTAGTAAAGAAAGGAGATAACAAATAAAAAAAAACAAATAAAGAAATACACTACAATATAAGTAACGAATAATTAAAATAAAATGTTCTATGAACAGGGACATCAAAATAAATCTTTCATATATAAACTACTCAAACTTCAAAAAACAAGAGGAAGACAAATAAGATAAAATAGTGTGCCCGAGTGTACCCTCAAGCAAGAGAGAAATAAGGAAGTAAAAAGATCTATGGCACAAGCTAGTGCAAAGGAATGTCAAGAAATGTATGATACCTTAGAGACACAAGAAGGTCAGACGAGGATATATAGCTTGGCAAAACCTTAAGGTAGAGCATCAGAAGATGGTAGCGAAGTAAAACAAATAAAAAGAGTGCATAGAGCTGTTATAAGAAAACGTGAAAGTATACAGATAATGGGTAAAGAATATTTTGGGAGACTATTGAATGGAGAAAATGATAGATTGATGGCATGCCAAATGAACGACTGATATCTGGTGTGTAAAAAAAAAAAAAAAAAAACAAGTTAAGGCACTTGGACCCGATGGGATATAGGCTAAGGAGAGTATTAAGAGAGGAAGGAAAAGATATATTGTGAGATTTATTTCAGATGTATGATGAGAGGATCCCAGATGGATGGAGGATGAGGATTTTTTTAAATATTTAAAACATTTAAGTATTTCAATATTCAAATGACCTAATATTTAAATGTAAAGTGAAAAAAGATAAATATTTAAATATTCAAATATTTAAAAAAAATAATATATGAATATTTAAACATGTAAATATTTAAATATTCAAATATTTAAATATTTAAATATCTAAATATTTAAATATTTAAATGATTAAATGTTTATTATCTAATATTCAAAATATCTAAATTATTTAAATATTTCAATATTCAAATATTCAATTATTTAAATATTTAAACTTTTAAAATAATTAGAGTATTTAAAACATTTAAAATGAATGGGACACTGAAGTTTGTAACAACTATAGGGAAATTTAGCTTATGTCCCATACAATGAAATTATGGGAAAGAATTATAGATCAAAGGTAGAGATCAGAGGTAAAAAATATCTTCAGATTCGCTTTTATTTGTGTCAAATCAAAGCACTAATGATGCAGTGTAGGCATTGAAACAGTTGATGGTACGGTATATAGGTCAGAAAAGATTGCATGTCATTTACATAGATCTAGAAAAGGCTTATGATATGGTGTCAAGCAAACGATTTGGAGATATCGAAGGGAAAAGCTGGTACCGGAAAAAAATATATAAAATTGATGCAAGAAATGTGTATAGGATTGTTGAAGTGACAGTGAGACGTTCAGAGGGGGAAACTGAAAGTCTAGAGGTGAAGGTTGGTTTATATCAGGGATATGCATTTGGTCCATTCCTCTTTAATATTGTAATGGAAGTGATGACAGAGAACGGTGCTTTCTGCTGAAACAAAGGAGGAGTTTGGGCGGAAACTTGAGGAATGGAGAAAGGCTTTCGATGGTAGAGGAATGAAAATAAGTAGAGGAAAAACGGAATACGTGTAACTTGGTACAAAAATTAAATGGTGGTGAAGGCATGGTCCTGAATGGGGAAAAAATCAAGAGAGTGGATAAATATGAATATCTGAAATCTTTGGTGAATGAAACTGGAAGTGATGAATAAGAGATCAAGTATAGGATACAATCGGGACACAAAATATGGAACGATGTTTCGGGTGTATTTTGTGAAAGGGAAGCCCTCACTTAAACTAAAGGGAATGGGATAGAAAACAGCCGGTAAACCAGCAATGCTGTATACCACAGAAACTCACCCAGTCTAGAAGACAGATGAAAAGTAAATTAAATGTAGCAGAGGCTTAAGGATAGAGTTTGAAACGAATCTATCAGAGGCACGACAGGGGTTATAGAAGCTTCAAAAATTGTGCAGGAAGTAAGATTGAGACGGTATGAACGTGTGATGAGGCGGGGTGAGTGATACGTTGGCCACAGAGTGATGGAGATGGAGGTTCCACGAAGGTGACGTAAGGAAGAGCAAAGAGGAGGTGGAAAGACTGTATAATCAGGGAGGATATGCAGGAAATGTAAATAAAAACGTGGTATATGAGAGATCGAGCTGGAAAAGACTCAACACAGTGACCCCATATAAATGGTGTTGATAATGCTGTAAAGAAAAAGAAGACTAAAGTTAAGACGACACGTAAAACATGACAAATACTCGTATGCCTATTTTAAGTAAGCCTGATAATACAAATCAATAAAAATGATATTAAAAAGAATACAGAATCTCACTGAACATTAATGCGGGTCGCAGGAAACGACGATTATATTAATGTCTTGAAGTCATTTGTAATGATTTTGACTTTCATAATATTATTACATATGATACAATATTCCTCTTATTTTGAAAATTTTCAAGATTTTTTTCTTTTTTTTTAATATGGGCAGCCTCTGACAACCAAAAATAGAGTCTTCTATATTTGACTTCTCTTTTTCTTTGAATATCTATTTGAATTTACAATCTATTCATAAGTAATTTCTAGTTTATAATTTATTTTGTTGCAGTTATTTTGCGCAGCAATTTCCTCCCCATATTCCCATTGCTTTAAACTTCAGAGCTTCACCCTAACCTTCCAGAATTCGCCTGTTTTAATTATTTAATGCAAATTTCATAAGTTAAAATTCAACGCCATTTTTTTCTGCTTATTCATTTCACATCTGCCACAAGGAAACAATTTTTGTTCACGCTGGCAAATTATTTTTCTCTCTCTTGCCATTAAAACTGCAACCCACAACACTTGACTGACCAACATGTACGTTATCAAGAGTAGGTATAAATTTTATTAATAAACATTGCTGTATTATTTTTTCATCGTACAGAATGAAAACAAGGATATTTCGCCTATGGGCTGGGGTAATTATGATATTTTTTTTTTACCACACTTACCCAGAAGAGAGAGAGAGAGAGAGAGAGAGAGAGAGAGAGAGAGAGAGAGAGAGAGAGAGAGAGAGAGAGAGAGAGAGAGAGAGAATGAATGATTGGAAGTTGTCTGGCATCCCGACATCAAAGGTCATTGACGCAGAGAGAGAGAGAGAGAGAGAGAGAGAGAGAGAGAGAGGGAGAGAGAGAGAGAGAGAGAGAGAGAGAGAGAGAGAATGATTTGAAGTTCTCTGGTATCCTGACATTAAAGGTCATTGACGCAGAGAGAGAGAGAGAGAGAGAGAGAGAGAGAGAGAGAGAGAGAGAGAGAGAGAGAATTGGAGTTCTCTGGTATTCTGACATCGAAGGTCATTGACGCAGAGAGAGAGAGAGAGAGAGAGAGAGAGAGAGAGAGAGAGAGAGAGAGAGAGAGGAGAGGAGAGAGAGAGAGAGAATGGATGATTTGAAGTTGTCTGGCATCGTGACATGGAAGATCATTGACGTCAGAGAGAGAGAGAGAGAGAGAGAGAGAGAGAGAGAGAGAGAGAGAGAGAGAGAGAGAGAGAGAATGGATGATTTGAAGTTGTCTGGCATCGTGACATCGAAGATCATTGACGTCCGAGAGAGAGAGAGAGAGAGAGAGAGAGAGAGAGAGAGAGAGAGAGAGAGAGAGAGAGTTATGGAAAGTAAAAATACCTTCATTTTAATGATCTGGAAACGTCCTAATCATGAGATTTGAATATGAATTTGATAATATAAAATATTTCTTGATTTCTTCTCATTAAATCTAATGATGTTTTCGAATCATCTATCAATAGAAGATAGTTACACTTGTTATTAATTGGCAATTAAGTTTTACTGTATATCAACAGTATCTTCTTTTTATTTAAAAAAATAATTACTATTATTAACATATACTTCTGTATGTTGTAACTATAATTTGAAAAATCTCTTATTTTCAACTCATTTTGATAAAGGCTAAAATATATAAGAAGGATGAGATATGGTGATTAGGAAAAGAAGTATGTGAGAACTTTCTATGGTAGGATTTGGTAATGATTTATTATTATTATTATCATTATTATTATTATTATTATTATTATCATTATTATTATTATTATTGTTATTATTATCATTATTATTATTATTATTATTATTATTATTATTATTATTATTATTATTATTATTATTACTTGCTAAGCTATAACCCCAGTTATAAAAACAGGATTTTATAAGTAGGGGACCACAAAAGGGAAAATAGCCCCGTGAGGAAAGGAAACATGGAAAAAATAGAATATTTTAAGAACAGTTACATTATGAAGTATAAAAACTTTTATAAAAACAAGAGGGAGAGAACTCATGAAGAATAGTGTGCCCGAGTGCATCCTCACGCAAGAGAACTCTAACCTAAGACAGTGGAAGACAATGGTACAGAGGCTATGGCACCACCCAAGACTAGAGAACGATGGTTTGATTTTGTGGTGTCCTTCTAGAAAAGCTGCTTACCATAGCTGAAGAGTGTCTTCTACCCTTACCAAGAGGAATGTAGCCACTGAACAACTACAGTGCAGTAGTTAACCCCTTTGGTGAAGAAGAATTGTTTGGTAATCTCAGTGTTGTCAGGTGTATGAGGACAGAGGAGAATCTGTAAAGAATATGCCACACTAGGCTATTCGGTGTATGTGTAGGCAAGGGGAAAGTGAACCGTAACCAGAGAGAAGTAATGTAGTACTGTCTGGCCAGTGAAAAGACCCCATAACTCTAGCGGTATTATCTCAAAATGAGATACCGTGCTGAATCACAACTGTTATAAATTGTTTATGCTCTACATACCAACCAGAAACCATTGAGCAGTATATCACTGTCTGCGCCACCTTTGAGCGAGCAGGGAAGAAAATGATCTGAGAAAATGATGAATGCAGATGTATTCACCCACTCGGCTAACGTGGGTAGCGCAACATATACTGCTTGTCAGACAG
>NC_090740.1:122553237-122573237 GCF_036898095.1 Palaemon carinicauda | reverse complement strand
CTAAGGATGGTGGGTTTGGGGGGAGCCTATAGGTCTATCTGCTGAGTAATCAGCAGCCATTGCCTGGCCTTCCTTGGTCTTAGTTTGTTTGGAGAGGGGACTTGGGCATGATGTCTTGTGAAAGCTTAATTTGGTCATACAAACTAGTTAGTTCCTTTGGTTGCTGCAACCTCACCATCCTTGTGAGCGAAGGATGGTGGGTTTGGGGGGAGCCTATAGGTCTATCTGTTGATTAATCAGCAGCCATTACCTGGCCTTCCTTGGTCTTAGTTGTTTGGAGAGGGGGCTTGGGCGCTAATCATATGTAGTATGATCAGTCTCTATGGCATTGTCCTGCTAGATAGGGCAATATCACTGTCTCTTGCCTCTGCCATTCATGAGCGGCCTTTAGAGTATGTATAACCAGTCATAATAAGCATTGATTTAAGTGCTCTTTATATTTCCTTCTTAGAATGTAACTAACAATCCCTGATAAATATAGCTCAAGGGACATTCACCTATCTCCCTAGTTTTGCCTTATAAACATTGTAATAACATTGATATTGTCTTCTTTACTGTAAGGAAGTAATCTTCACCTAATATTCCAAAGAGGTGGCTTGCAAAGTGAGTTTCATTATTGGATAAACGTGAATTCATGTATAAATCTTGTTTGAAAAGAGCTCCTGTTCAGAGCACAGCACTATGTAATGCCAATAGAATTTGAATCTTCCTTTGACAGAATACTTGTTTAAGCAATGTAATTCATGCATTTCTTTCTTTCTTTTTCCTTTTAACTTTCACATCAGTCACAATTCAGTGTTTCAATTGCAACAGGAATTATGCTACGTTTGTAAAAATGAACAACTCTTTCATACATCAGATTTGCCAAATTCTATTGAAGAAACGTTGCCTGAAAAACTTGTTTATATTGACAGATTTGCATAATTATTTTTGTCTTGTATTTCCTGATTCATTTTGTTTTCCATGAATATTTCATTTTCCTGAAGACATCTCTATTCTCAATATAGGTTCAATGGCCATTCCTGAACCTCGCTCTGGTTTATATACAGTAGTCTGTAATATACACATACATATATATTTGTATATATATACGTATATATATATATATATATATATATATATATATATATATATATATACTGTATATATATATGTATATATAAATATATATATATATATATATATATATATATATATATATATATATATACATATATATATATATATACATATATATATCATACTGTGCATATATTCATATATATAATTTCTTAGCGGGGATACATTAACGTGGCGAAAAGCTGTACTAGTTAGGGCCAATCATACTAGGTTGGTTTGCTGTGATTGATCAAACTAAAATCCCCCACCATTACCAACCCTCAGTGGCAAACGTGGTGATGGAAATGCCTAATACTAGACATAAATAAAGATATGTCTGATTCCTTTATCCTACAGTCGACTAGAGATGGCAACATTTGTTGTTGTTGTTGTTGTTGTATATACACGCATACATATAGATATAATTCACATATATATTTATATATATATATATATATATATATATATATATATATATATATATATATATATATATATATATATATATATATATACTTATGTCGTTTAGATTACTAAAAGGGACGAGACGAGGTGACTGGGAATTCCCTTCGCTCGTATATTTATTTCCTGAGAGATATCAAAGAAGAGAAGCTGGAAGGAGAGAGAGTGTTCCCGGCAATCTAGTTTTGGGGTGTCTGAATGTGCGTGGATATAGTACGATAGAGAGTAAAAGATGTGATATTGGAAGTACGTTTTTGAATAGAAGGATGGATGCATTAGCCTTGTGTTAGACAAAGATGAAAGGAAAGGGTGAAGTGATGTTTGGTGAAATGTCTGGTAGAGTGTCTGGGATTGAAAGGGGAAGAGCGAGAGAGGGCGTAGCATTATTAATAGGTGAATGGATGACAGGTAAAGTAGTGAATTGGAATGATGTATCATCTAGATTAATGTGGGTAAGGGTTAGGTTATGTAAGGAATGTTGGGCTTTTGTTAGTACATATAGGCCAGGTTATAAGAAAAAGGAAGAAGAGCAGATTGCATTCTTGAATAAATTAACTAGGTGTGTAGGAGGTCTGGTAGAAGGAATTGTTTAGTTGTGACGGGTGACTTGAATGCGAGAGTGGGGGCTAGAGAGGTAGAAGGTGTCATTGGGCAGTATGGCGTATCAGGTGAAAATGAGAGTGGTAAGAGACTGATGATTCATTGGGAAGTATGGTGTATCAGGTGAAAATGAGTGGTAAGAGACTGGTGATAAGTTGTAGTTCTTACAAAAATAAAGATAATAAGTATACATGGATAAGAGTGACGAAATGGAAGAGTGCTTAAAAGGGCATTAATGGATATGTGTTGATGGAAAGAATAATGTTTGGAAGATTGAAAGATGTGCATGTGTGCAAGGGTATGCCTAACTGTATGTCTGATAATGTTTTGGTTGAACGAAAATTAATTGTTGCCAAAGAGTGGGAAATATAGTTGGGGATGTAAAATGGTTGCAGTAAGGGTTGAAGAGTTAAAAAAAAAAAAGAGGTAAAAAGCGAATATCAAGAATAGTTGGAAGTGACATATGACAGGGTAAAGGTGAGAGAAACTGATGATCTAGAGAAGTTTAAGTTAGTAAAAGACAATTTTGTTGGAGGCAGCATGAGGAATGGTAGTGAATGGTGAAATGAAGGAGTGAAGATTAAAGTGGAAGAGAAAAAGAGGCCATCTGAAGAGTGGCTGCAGAGTAATATTGCAGAGAAGTATGAAAGATATAGAGAGAAAAATGTGGAAGTAAAACGCAAGGTAACTGAGGCAAAGAGAGCGGCTGACTGAAGGTGGGAATAGTTTAGTCTTATGAAAAGAACAAGAATAGTTTGTAAATAAGTGAAGAGAGTAAGGAAGGGTGGATCAAAAATTGAAGAGACAGTGAAAGATGAAAAAAACGCAAGGAAAAGGTGGGGTGAATATTTTGCCTTATTAACAATGTAATATCATTGATATTGTCTTCTTTACAGTAGGGAAGTAATCTTCACCTAATATTTCAGAGAGTTGGCTCCCAAAGTGAGGATCATTATGGATAAACATGTAAATTTATGTAAAATTCTTGTCTGAAAAGAGCTCCTATTCAGAGCACAGCACTATGTAATTCTAATAGAATTTGAGTCTTCCTTTGATAGAATATATACTAGTTCAACATGCGCGGTGCTACGTTTAGGCAATGTAATTCGTGCATTTCTTTCTTTCTTTTTTCTTTTAACTTTGACATTAGTCAAAATTCAGGGTTTCATTTTCAACAGGAATTATTCTACCTTTGTGAAAATGAATACCTTTCTCGTATATCAGATTTGCCAATTACTACTGAAGAAACGTTGACTGAGGAACTTGCGTAGATAGTGGCTCATGGGCGCTTAAAATGGAAATTGACAGATTTGCATAACTATTCTTGTGTCTTTTATTTCATGATTCAATTTTTATTCCATGAATATTTCCTTTTTCTGAAGCCATCTCGTTTTTCAGTATAGGTTTAATGGCCATTCCTGAACCTCACTCTAGTTTATATACAATATACAGCAGTCTGTAATATACCATATGTAGTACACACACACTCACACGCACACACACACACACACACACACGCGCGCACACACACACACACACACACATATATATATATATATATATATATATATATATATATATATATATATATATATATATTGTACAGTATATATATATATATACTGTGTATATATTGATATATATATACTTTCTGAGTGTAATTACATTGACGTGGTGAAAAGGTTTATCTTTTGCCATGATCAGTAAAGCTGCACTAGTCAGGGGCACCCATACTAGGTTGGATTGCTGTGATTGATCAAACTAAAGCCCCACCATCATCAACCGGCAGTTGCGAGTGTGGTGATGGAAATGCCAAACCTCGGACATAAATAAAGATACTGTATGTCTGATTCCTTTGTCCTGCAGCAGATTAGAAATGGCTACATTTGTTGTTGTTGTTGTTTTTATTGTTGTTGTTGTTGTCGTATATATACACGCATCCATATAGATACAATTCATATATATATATATATATATATATATATATATATATATATATATATATATATATATATATATATATATATATATATACCTGCATATATCATTTAGATTACTAACAGGGACGAGACGAGGTGACTGGGAATTCCCCTCGCTTGTATTTTTATTTCCTGAGAGATATCAAAGAAGAGAAGCTGGAAGGAGAAAGAGAGAAAGGGTGTTCCCCGCACTCTAGTTTTGTGGGGTTTGAATGTGTGTGGATGTAATATGATAGAGAGTAAAAGATGTGATATTGGAAGTATGTTTTGGAATAGAAGGATAGATGTTTTGGTCTTCTGTGAGACAAAGATAAAAGGGAAGGGTGAAGTGATGTTTGGTGAAGTGACTGGTAGAGTGACTGGGATTGAAAGGGGGAGAGCAAGAGAGGGTGTGGCTTTATTGCTGAGTGAATGGATGACAGGTAAAGTAGTGGAACGGATAGAGATATCATCTACGTTAATGTGGGTAAGGGTTATGTTGGGTATGCTGGGCTTTTGGTAGTGGTTATGGGCCATGTTGTGAGAAAAGGGAAGAAGAGATGATTGAATTCTTGAAGGAATTATCTAGTTGTGTAGAAGGTCTTAGTAGAAGGAATTTTATAGTTGTGATGGGTGACTTGAATGCCAGACTGGGTGCTAGAGAGGTAGAAGGTGTCATTGGGAAGTATGGCGTATCAGGAGAAAATGAGAGTGGTAAAGAGACTGGTAGATATGTGTGTTGAACAAGAACTGGTGATAAGTTGTACTTTAAAAAATAAGAAGATAATAACAAGTATACATGGGTAAGAGTGGCAAATGGAAGAGTGGTAAAAAGGTCATCAATGGATTATGTGTTGATAACAAGAAGGGTGTTTGGAAGATTGAAAGATGTACACCTATTTATGGGTATGGTAAAGGGTATATCTGATAATTTTCTGTTTGAAGGAAAACTAATTGTAGCAAAAGAATGGTAAAATAGAGTGGGGGTGATGTAAAATGGAGGTAGTAAAGCTTGAAGAATTAAAAAAAACATTAACAGAGGTAATAAGTGAATACCAAGAAAGGTGGAAGAGGCATATGACAGGATGAAGGTGAGAGAAACTAGTGATCTAGAGGAGACGTGTAAGTTAGTAATACAAAATTTTGTTGGCAGCAGCATGAAGATGGGTAGTGGGAATGAAGGAGTGAAGATGAACATGGAAGAGAAAAAGAGGGCATTAGAATGGCTGCAGAGTAACATTGTATAGAATTATGAAAGATATAAAGAGTAATGAGGCAAAGAGGGTGGCTGACTAGAGGTGGGATTAGGTCATTCGTATGAAGAGAATAAGAATAAGTTTTGGAAAGAAGTGAAGAGTGTAAGGAAGCGTGGATTGAGAGTTGAAGGGACAGTGAAAGATGAAAATGGAAGCTTGATGAAAGGAGAGGAGGCAAAGAAAAGTTGGGCTAAATATTTTGAAAGGTGCTGATAGTTGAGGATAATAGGGAGGCTGATATGATTGCTGTTGCAGGTATTGAGGTCCCAGTGATGGGAGATGCGAGTGAAAAAGAGATTACAGGAGAGGAAGAGGAGAGAGAACTAGATGAAACGTAAGCAGGAAAAGCACCTGATTTGGATGGCGTAAGGGCTGGGAAGCAGGTGTAACTGTACTTGGATAGCTGACGAGATTGTTTAATATAAGTTTTATGTTGTCAATGGTACCAGTGAACTGGGTGTGGGGGTATATTGTTCTGCTATACAAAGGTAATGGAGATGTACATAAGTGATGAAATTCAAGAGGTAGGCATATAAGTTTGTTGAGTGTGGTTGGAGAAGTTTATGGTAGAGTGTTAATTAATAGATTTAAGGATAAAACAGAGGATGCAATCTTAAAAGTATAGGGAAGTTTTAGAAGAGGTAGGGGATGCATGGATAAAATTTTCATAGTTAGGCAGATATGCGAGAAATATTTAGCAAAAGGCAAGGAGGTGTATGGTACATTTATAGATCTGGAGAATGCTTATGGTAGAGTTGATAGGGAGGTGATGTGGAATGTCATGAGGTTATGTGGAATTAGTGGAAGGTTGTTGCCAGCAGTGGAGAGTTTATATATAGGCAGTAAAGCGTGTATTAGGATAGAAAATGAAATGAGTCAGGGGTTTCCAGTAAGAGTTGGGCTAAGACAAAGATGTGTTTGTTCAATTTGTTTGATGATGGAGATATGAGGGAGGTGAATGCACGAGTTCTTGGTCGAGGATTGAAACTGATAGTGATCATGAATGGGAGGTGTATCAGTTGGTGTTTGCGGATTATGATGTAGTGGTTGCAGACTAGGAGGCGAAGCTGGTATGATTAGTGGCAAAGTTTGGGAGGGTATGTGAGAGAAGGAAGTTGAGACTTAATGTAGGTAAGAGAATGGGGCTAGGTTGTATTTCATGTTGAATGTAGAGTTTTTTAGGGAAGTAAATCTGGTCAAGTACAAAGGGCATGTTGTTGCGGCAAATGGCGGAGTGGAAGCAAATGTACGTCAGCGAGTGAATGAAGGATGTAAAGTGTTGGGGGCAGTGAAGGGAGTGGTAAAGAATAGATAGTTAGGAAAAAGGGATTGAACCAACTATGATGTATGGATTGGAGTTGTGGGGAATGCAAGTGACGGAGGGACAGATATTGAATGTGTTTGAAATAAAGTGGCTGACGAGTTTTGCTGGACTATCTTGATTAGATTAGGTTAAGATCGAAGTATTGAGGGTTAGAACGGGTGTTAGAAATTATTTAGCAGCTAGAGTGGATATGAATGTGTTAAGGCTGTTTGGCCATGTAGAGAGAATGGAAAATGCCTATCTGATGAAGAACGTGATCAATGTAAGAGTTGGTGAGAGAAGTACAAGAGGAAGGCCAAGGTTTGTGTGAATGGATGGAGTGAAGAAAGGTCTAGGTGATAGGAGGATAACTGGAGAAAGGCAAAAGAGCATACTAGAAATAAGAATGAATGGTGAGAGATTGTGACAGTTCTGGTAGGCCCTGATACTTCCTCTAATATTTAAAAAAAGAGTCAGGTGCTAAAGACAAAATTGGGAAAACTACATAAGATGTGCTTTGGTTAAGTAATCAAAGTCTAATGCGAATTTGTAAGAGTATACCATGAAATTATTTCCGTTTTCTTTAAAGCGTGAATTTGTAAGAGTATACCATGAAATTATTTGCGTTTTCTTTAAAGCGTGAATTTGTAAGAGTGTTCCATGAAATTATTTCCGTTTTCTTTAAAGCGTGAATTTGCAAGAGTATACCATGAAATTATTTCCGTTTTCTTTAAAGCGTGAATTTGTAAGAGTATACCATGAAATTATTTCTGTTTTCTTTAAAGCGTGACACAAAATAAATAACACACAAACTATCGTATTAATATATAGATAATAATCAGAAACTAACTCGAAAACCTCATAGCCTAGTAAAATCCAGTGTACAAAGTATATAGAACTTAGTTCAAATCGTTAGCTATAGCTCGTCACATCAAAGGTGAGAAGATAAATAGTAATGAGGCCCGTCTCTCCCTCAGAGATGCTGTAATGAACGTTGATCGGGAAATGAAAAAGAGGCAGAACCCGGTTATCTTTGATCTAGAGAAGGTCTGACGACGCAACATCATAAGAAACATTCGATGCGAACTAGGGAGTTTCCTGTCTCCTTTAATTACGATATATACAAACATCTATCCATGTACACATCCAAAATTGAGGAATTATTTAATTCCCTTCACATTTATCCACACGGATGGATTATTATGAGGACAGGCATTAAACCAAAATTGTTAAAAAAAACAAAAAAAAACATGATTTTAATCGGAAACAGTCCATAAAAATATAATGTTCTCATCCGTATTTCAGTAAAATAAAGGCGACCGTAATTTTTATCCTACTTTGTTATTATCTGTAAAGGGTTGGTAACCGTAATATATCCGTTTTTGAAACGTTAAATGCCTGGCAACATTTATTTCATTATTTTTACCGTTTTTCAGGGAAAGTATTTCACAGTGAATATTCATTCGTTTCAAGGCCACCAGCCCCATCTGAAATACTTACTGTCCTTACATTCAAAATGACCAATGGAATGAAAGCTAAGATGGAGATGAAAAGAAAACTATAGAACAAACATTGGCCAATAAGCAAATCCAATGAAAATTGTATGTAAATAAAAATATATTCTTTAAAAATGCCTAAAATAAAGAATATTCTACCTAGTAGTAATTTTTTAACAACTATAGTGAAAACTACCCTAGAGAGAGAGAGAGAGAGAGAGAGAGAGAGAGAGAGAGAGAGAGAGAGAGAGAGAGAGAGAGAGAGAAGAGACTCCTGTTCATAAGAAGAGAGAGAGAGAGAGAGAGAGAGAGAGAGAGAGAGAGAGAGAGAGAGAGAGAGAGAGACAGACAGACAGACTCCTGTTCATAAGAAAATGCTTCTCTTGGTAGTTTGAGAAGGGAGCAAATAACAAATAGTTAATGTGCTATTTAACTTTAAATAGAGTGATATCACGCTTATGATCACAACATGTGAATATTAATGCAATAAATACACTCACGATAAACGTAGTAAAGAGAAAATTCCTTGAATAATTTAAAAAAAAAAGTAAATAAAAAGAAAAAACGTCCAGATTTATATATATATGAAGGTTTGAATGTTATGAAAATATACTAAATGGCTCAAAAGAATTTCTTTTTTTTTTCATTTGCGAGGATTATATTTACTTTTACAGAAAAATCACTTCCACGATGATATAAAATTTGTAGCGATAAGATTTTTGGAAGGAAATGTCTTCTGTATGATAAGCTCTGTAAATATTAATTTCGTTTCACATTCGTAAAAAATTGCCCTGAATGTATATCTATCACTGATGGGTTTTTATTACTTACTCAAAAAAGATAAATGTTTTTTTAGATTGCATAGGGTTATGGTGGCTGGTGAACTCCAGACTGGGGTTCGAGTCCCGCTCAAAGTCGTTAGTTTCTTTGGTTGTTGCAACCTCAAATATCCTTGTGAGCTAAGGATTGGGGTTTGGGGGAGCCTACAGGTCTATCTGTTCATGAATCTCAAGGGCAAGGGGCATTGCCCTTTCGAACAGGACAATGCCCTAGAGACTGACCATATATACACGTGATCAGCGCCCAAGCCCCATCTCCACCCAAACTAGGACCAAGGATGGCCAGGCAATGGCTGCTGATGATTCAGCAGATAGACCTATTGACTCCCTTAGTTCACAAGAAACTAACGAATTTGAGCGGGACTCGAACCCCAGCGTGACTTTCACCAGTCAGGGACGTTACCACATTGACCGCCACAATCCTTCATTGCTAGGTGGAGACTGGTCTTGGGTGCTAAGCATATGTTTAGATGGTCTCTGGTATATTGTCCTGTCCCCTTTTTGACGCTTTGAACTATTAGAAATTACGAGGGACTTCAATATAATATATGATGAAAATTTTGTTTCAAAATACAAAGCAGTAGTGAATTGTAACTTGCATGAGTATGGTATTATTTAAATCCCTAACCTCTGACAACAGCAATTTAATAAATGGTTGCTATTTTTAATAAACTAAAACCCTGTCTGTGGTTATTGCAATATTAGATTAATAGACAAGAAAAAATAATTTACACATATGGTCATACTCATATATATATATATATATATATATATATATATATATATATATATATATATATATATATATATATATATATATATATATATATATATACACACACATATATATATATATATTTATATAGATATATATATATATATACATATATATATATATATATATATATATATATATATATATATATATATATATATATATATATATATATATATATTATATATATGTGTATATACATAATCCGTACCATCAAGAATATATTATATCTTAATATATGTCAGAACACTTGAAGATATCTACACAGGAAGAACTATAATCCCAAAACTACATAGCGATAAAGAGAACATTTTCATTGAGAAAGGAGTTAGGCAGTGAAACCCCACCTCTCCTAAATTATCCACAGTAAGCATAGAAAAGTTTTTCAAAATTTAGGTTGTGTAGATATAGGAATTAACATTAATGGGGAATGCCTTAACAACATAAAGTTTGCAGATCATATAGTTCTATTTAGTGAATCATAGGCGGAATTGCAACAGATGATAGAAGATTTAAATAGAGAAAACAAACATGTAATATTGAAAATGAATATGAGTAAAACTAAGATAATATTCAATGAAACTGCAGAGTGACACTAGGTGCATGAACTTCTAGATGTTGTTAATGAATATACGTACTTAGGGCATATAGTAAATGTTTCCCAAACACATGAGACCGAAATTGAAAGAAGGCTAAGCTTAGGATGGAGAACTTTTGGTAAACAAAATGAGATAATGAAATGTAAAATGCCCTTTTCTTGTAAAAGAAAAGCATTTAATCAGATGGTCCTACCAGTATTAACTTGCGGATAAAAAACTTGGAGCGTAATAAAAAGCAATGGATATGGGCAGGACACATAATGAGTATATCAGATAATTAATGGACATTAAGAATAACAAGATGAGTGCTTAGGGAATGCAGTAAAAGCGGGGAAGGTAAAGAAGATAATGGATTGAAGAAATAAGAAAGTTTGGCTGATAAACTAATATAGAAAGACCATAACCAGACTCGAGTGAAAGGCCATGTCTGAGGCCTTTGTTATGCAGTGGTCTAATGTCTGATGATGATGATGATGAATATATGCAGATTCGCTGTAAAAAATAACTTTGATAAGAGGAAATTGCTATGATTGCTAACTATTATAAATAGCGCTGAAATGATAAGATTATTTGTTAACATAATCACTAATTACATGAAGATAGAGTAATTTCAAAGTAAGAGAGACATAATGTACAGCATATCAACAATAGTAAACAAGCGTATGTTGGTTCACTTTAAAGCTAACTTCCTCTCGGTTATGCTATACATAAAAAATAACTTTTATTTAGGTATCCTTACCATTAAAAATAAGATGTCGTCCATTTCAACAATGCATTTGATTAATAGCCTCGCCGGAATAATGTAAAAAGTCTAAATGGTGGAGCAAATAGGCCTAAAACAAAGTGAAAAAAGTTTTGGTGAAATTTTATATCTTAGCCTAATGACCCTTTCATAATTTAGAGCTGGTGTAAGACGGTGTGGTAAATTTCTTTAGGGTAATTTACAATTCATCACAGTTACTGTATATATAGCTATAGCTTCCAAGACTCTACAGAATATGAGAAACCTTGAAGAGAAAACAGAACAATTAGATAAAAGTGTGAAAGGATTGATTGATTGATTTGAGTTTTTTGGCATCTTGACATATAAGGTCATTGACACCGATATCGTTTATTGTAAAAAAAAAAAAAAAAAAAAAAAAAAAAAAAAAAAAAACGTGTAAGCAAAGATGTCATTTTAAAAGTTAAATATCTTTCAGAAGACCTGCTTCTGAAATAAAGCTAAAAATACCACAAGCATGGTAAGACACATCAAGTCCAAGAATCTTAGCAAGGAAGAACCTGCCACCCTCACCTCGAGCCTCAAACAGATTTCCATTTCTTTCACTACGAGTGTGAAAGGAAGGAAAGGTACTAGGAATTGGTTTTCGAGTTAATGCAAACCTATCACCATTGGCAGGAACGTGGACAATATCAGCATTTTTCCAACCCAAATTCCATCTGCAAAATAACTTTTAAGTGATGAATTTAATAGTTTTGTTTCCGGAAAGATTTTGAATTTTAATTATATTTTTCCGTTTTTTTATATATCTTTTTAAAATATTCTTTTTACATTATTTTCCCAGTTGATCGTCCTATTGGTTTGCATCGCCTGAGTAATACTACATCGGATAATAATGACATTAATAACGATAATGGTAATATTAATGATAAAAACAAGGGTAAATGGCGTTGAAATAAATCTAAGATTATTCTTTGAAATTTCCGATGCAGACGTGACGATGGAAATTAATGTTACTATGAGTTAATCTATCGTAATTCAAGGTATGCTGATTTAATGGGTTTAAAGGCCACTAGGACCAAGGAGGGCCAGGCAATGACTGCTAATGACACAGCAGGTAGACCTATAGCCTCCCCCAAAACCCCCATCCTCAGCTCACAAGGATGGTGAGGTTGCAGCGACCTAAGAAACTAAAAAGTTTGAGCTGGACTCGAACCTCAGCCAGGGACGTTACCACATCAGCCACCACCACAACCCAGCAGGGAAAGGGTGATTGTATATCTCTATAAAGGTATAAGTAACATGAATAATGCATTTACATGTCACTTGCCCGTATCCTTTGAGAGCATATCCTGATGAACTCTGTCTGTCCATCTGTCTGTCTAGAAGTTTCAAAAGAAATTGGAGAAAGAAATAAAATCTGTCTGTCTAGAAGTTTCAAAAGAAATTGCAGAAAGAAATAAAATCTGTCTGTCTCTCTGTCTATCTGTATGTCTGTTTAGAAGTTACCTAAGAAATTTGAGAAACTCTGTCTGTCTGTCTGTCTGGAGAAAGAAATAAAAATCACAGGGCTCGGAAAGTCTATAGCCATTCATTATTGGCTAGATTAGATGATTACAAGAACCCATAGGGCAACGTCTTCAAATTCATTAGGGGTCATCTCCCCTTTGGGGTCGTCTCCCCCTGTAATAACACCAGCCTGTAGTTATTTATAGTTTGGGACATTATATATTACACTAACCAATATAGTTCAACCGTATTAAATCCTCTTCTTTAATATAAAACAAAAAAATCCATACTTTAATAAAAAAGATCTTTTTGAAAACATCCCGTTTACCAAAATAATCTATTAGATATTTGCTCCAATTTGGGTTTTCCTTTTCCAAATTCATACTTCAGTGATTCTAAATTGGGGTCACATATATGTTTTATTTATTTTTCAAACGGTTGAATAAATACCTAGATTCGAGTTGGTGGATGCCGTTCAAACATATGAATTTTCTATTTTATTGTAATTGTTTCCTTCAATTAATACTTTTGGAATCATAGATTGATATTTGTATTTATTTTAGAATTGATTCAATTAATCGCTAGTTCTCAAATGTTAAAAAAGAGGCTTCGTTTTAATTTTTCTAATGTTTCTCTTTCTCCTACGATCTATCAAATCACCCCCCCCTCTCTCTCTCTCTCTCTCTCTCTCTCTCTCCCTCTTGATTTATTCAAAATGAGGTGTTATAATGCATTCCTATACATTGTTGTTATATTGTTAATACACTGTTACAGTATGTGTTTATATTTCATTTTATATTTTGTTTTATACATAATTAGGCCAAATCTATCGGCTGTTTCGAGGAAACGATAAAGTTGACGAAATAAACTGTAATTAAAGGTTTAAAGGTCATACAGACTGGTCATACTTACTGTATGATCATCGCCCAAGACCCCTCTCCACCCAACCTAGGCCCAGGGAGGGCCAGACAATTGCTGCTGATAAATCAGCCAGTAGGCCTATAGGCTCGCGAAACGCCCACATCCCTTAGGACGGAGAAGTTGTAAATAGTACTAAAAGTTATCGGACTTTGACCGGGCTCGAGTAAGTGAAATTCAAGAAGCTACCATTAAGCGACATTTTCTTAATTTGTTAAATTTTATAATGCAATTTGGCATAAATTTGCGTCATTTCTTTGGTTTATTGTGACGTATATGGATAAACTATATCAGTAAGTATCGTCTACACGCTCGATTCTGAAGCCGAGCATCGCTGAATTTGGTCTGTAAGACACGAGTCCGACTTTCTTAATACCCTAGGCCTAGGATAACATATTTTCAATAATATGCAAGTATGTAATTGCAACAAATAAACATTATTTTATATACTTTTGCATTCTTACTTTTATTGTGTTCATGAAGAGTTATGGGGGAAAGGTAGAGTACATGAATGATAAGGAAATGAAAAAGAGCAAGAAAAAATAGTAAACTACGAAAAAAGACACAAATATTAATTATTAGCCAATAAAAGAGTAGTGAACAAAAAACAGCAATGGCGAAAAGGAAAATAATCTTCAGTATAAACCAAATTATATACCTTTGTAATTAGAGAGAAATATAAAAAACAGTATCATGTTCTGATAATATTAAACTGATATTTCAGGTTAGTAACATTGATTGTGTCATGTTGGCGCCAGATAACGACGCACATTATAGTTTTGGAGTCAAATTTAAGAGACTGGCTGACTCTACATCAGTATCTGCCTGTTTGAATGATCTATAGTAAATTCTTTTTATTGAGGCACATTTGCACCGACTCGCAGAAGTGCCCTTTTAGCTCGGAAAAGTTTCCTGTTATCTGATTGGTTAGAATTATCTTGTCTAACCAATCAGCGATCAGGAAACTTTTCCGAGCGAAAAGGGCACCTCTGTGAGTGGGTGCAAATGCGCCTCATTTAAAATAATTGAGTGTAGTGTCAATCGTAAATACAACTATTTCATATTCTTCTTTATTCGTTCAGAACTTTGAGAACATTCCACATGTTTTTTTAATCTCTTTGTAGGAATCTTTTAGCTTTATCTGTCAATGAACCTCACTTTCTCTTTATCCCCCTTGTGAATGAGCAATTGGTCCCTTTATATTATTATTATTATTATTATTATTATTATTATTATTATTATTAGTAGTAGTAGTAGTAGTAGTAGTAGTAGTAGTAGTAAGCTCAAGGGCTCCAACAGGGAAAAATATCCCAGTGAGGAAAGAAAATAGGAAATATATAAACTATATGAGAAAAAATGCAAAATCACAATAAAAATGATTAAAACACAATAATAACATTAAAACAGATCTTTCATATATAAACTATCAAAAGACCCCTGTCAGTCTTATGTTCTTAGGAAGAAAATGCTAAAGTTAAGGTGAAGTAACACGACAAATCCATTTGCTCCTAATCCTGTCTCTGAGAGCTTTCTGATTTTTCCAGTTTTAGCCTTTGTGAATATGCTGACAAAATTGTTAGACCGGATTGTCTTCTCCTTTCCAAAACCTACACAGTGGAAAGTGAGTGTCTGCGTGACCACCCAAAAGCCTAACGAGATTAACAATAAATCCAAAAGGGAGTTTCATGACTGTGTTGTATTAAGCTGCTCTTCAAGTTTTGCAAGACACTCAAAATTAGTTTTTGGTACAATATTCATATTCCTTTTCCTTCATATGCAGAGAGAAAGACTTGTTAGGCTGATTTCATACATGTGTTGTATATTGTTTGATTAATTTGAATGATAAAATCAACGAAAGTCTGCATCTTCAAGCACACACGTGAAAGAGAATTCTCCATTTGGTTTGAAGGCAGGAATTTATTTGCATTCATGAATATGCTGGTTGAATGAACAACAGTGAACTATCCAATGGAACTAGGACACCGAAACGAAACAGGTGAATGGCTCGCTTCTCTAGAAATCTTGTTACACCATAAAGTAAAGTTTAGGATAAATGCCTGACATTTCATATCCTTTGACAAAACGTATGTCAGATGGGTAGCTTTCTTTTCATTTTGTAACAATAAAATTTCAGAAGAATGTCAAAATTTTCAAAAAGTCATGAGGGTTATTGAAGAGGACGTGATCAATGGCACTCACATAAAGATACCTGAAAATTAATATTAATCGGTAGATGCAAAAGCCGGAAAGAAAATTTATCGAAGAGACAACATACTCTATAATTGGCCACCCTCTTCATGATTGGGCTGACTTGGCATGTATCAATGAAGCATGGAAAAAGTGAGGCAAGCAAATAAAAGAGTAACACAAACTTTAGAATAATGTAGCCTGACAAAACACTAAACTACATTTAATGTTTTCTGTATTGTTGACGCAGAATTTGATCGAGTGCAACATATTTTGGTGTTTGCTTCTGTGTTTTATGATTCAAGGATTGAAATTATCTTAGAGAAATTGTGACTTAATAAAGTTAGCAATTACGTAGTCACTAATCGGGCAACAAGATTTTATGTCAGGCAAGTGTACAAGAGATGCAATAATTTCTGTACGACAACGACAGGAAAATATAGAGAAGGAAAATAATCTTGCATATGACATTTATTGATCTGGAAAAGGCATATGAGCATATACCACGAAAAGAGATTTGGAGACGTATAAGGGCCCCAAGAAGACTGCATGGCATCCAGTGTATTGGTAGGCCTTCACCAAGGGTCGGCTTGAAGCCCATTTTCATTCACTCTGTTGCTAGATGTACTCTCCGAAGATCTGGATAAATTAGGGAGGGTTGGTGTCAGGAGAGGCATTTGACCGTAAAACTAAATGCCAAGTATTGTGGTATGAATCTTCAGAATGACAGCAATGCAACCAGGGCGTAACCCGTAAGCAACGCATAGACATCGCCTTAACTCTCTGACAAAGCAAGGCTTACGATGTTTTCATTATCGAACATGGCTAAAGAAGTTAGCTCCAAGGGATGTGAGAGTGATCTTGGGGTTGCTGTGGCCTGATTGGTAATGTCTCTGCCTGGTGTTTGCCAGTCGGGGTTTCAAGTCCCGCTCAGACTCGTTAGTGCCATTCGTTTCTGCAATCTTACCATCCTTGTGAGCTAAGGCTGGGGGGTTTGGGGGAGCCTATAGGTCTATCTTTTGAGTCATCAGCAGCCACTACCTGGCCCTACCTGGCCCTCCCAGGTCCTAGCTTGGGTGGAGAGGAGGCTTGGGCGCTGATCATATGATATATGGTCAGTCTGTAGGGCATTGTCCTGCTTGCTAGGGCAATGCCACTGTCCCTTGCTTCTGCCATTCATGAGCGACCTTGAAACCTTAAACCTTTAAATGTGGGGTCTATGTCGGTAAGGGATATAAGGAGGATGGAGGTTGTGTGTGCACAGAAAACTCGTTGGTAGTGAAATAAGGCCAGAGAGATTAGGAAAGTCTACGGTAGTGCAGACCATCAATGGAGAAGCGGTGTTGGGGCGAAACTATCTAAGGAGTTGAAGGACTGCCTTGGGGAAGTGAAACGTGAAGGATACAAATTAAGGACCATTAAGCTCAGCTATGTAGAAGGATACACCTGAAGGAAGTGAGAAACTAAAGTCATCCCAGGAGAATATGTTGCGCCACAACATATATTACTATGTATGGATGTAAAGGTTAAAGAGCAATCAACGATAAAAGAAAACAGAGTCTTTAAAGGTTTAAAGGTCGCTCATGAATGGCAGAGGCAAGGGACAGTGATTTCACCCTAGTAAGCAGGACAATGCCCTGGAGACTGACCATATATCATATGATCAGCGTCCAAGCCCCTTTCCACCCAAGCTAGGACCAGGGAGGGCCAGGCAATGGCTGCTGATGACTCAAAAGATAGACCCGTAGGCTCCACGAAACCCATCAACCTTAGCTCACAAGGATGGTAGAGTTGCAGGCACTAAAGGCACTAAGGAGACTGAGCTTGACTCGAACCCCCGTCTGACAAACACCAGGCAGAGACGTTACCAATCAGTGGTTCAAGTGAATGATTGACAGTGGGTGTAAGAGAAGATATAAGGAGAATTGTGCTGCCGGAGGTAACTACTGAAATAAGGGAAGTACAGGAATGGCATAGCACTGACGTGTTCAGAAATCGAGTAAAGTAAATCTAGGGAGGGACATCGGGGGAAATATCACAGAATAAGGAAATATTCTGGTGGAATAGATATGTACAAGAAAGTCTGCAACTTAAGAAAGATTCTAAAAGGAGATGAGGGATAACCCAACAAGGGGAGAATAAGAGTCTCTTTATTATTTATTATTATTATTACTATTATTATTATTATTACTTGCTAAGCTACAACTCTAGTTGGGAACGCAGGGTGCTATAAGCCCAAGAGCTCCAACAGGGAAAATAGCTTAGTAAGGAAAGGAGATAACAAATAAAAAAAACAAATAAAGAAATACACTACAATATAAGTAACGAATAATTAAAATAAAATGTTCTATGAACAGGGACATCAAAATAAATCTTTCATATATAAACTACTCAAACTTCAAAAAACAAGAGGAAGACAAATAAGATAAAATAGTGTGCCCGAGTGTACCCTCAAGCAAGAGAGAAATAAGGAAGTAAAAAGATCTATGGCACAAGCTAGTGCAAAGGAATGTCAAGAAATGTATGATACCTTAGAGACACAAGAAGGTCAGACGAGGATATATAGCTTGGCAAAACCTTAAGGTAGAGCACCAGAAGATGGTAGCGAAGTAAAACAAATAAAAAGAGTGCATAGAGCTGTTATAAGAAAACGTGAAAGTATACAGATAATGGGTAAAGAATATTTTGGGAGACTATTGAATGGAGAAAATGATAGATTGATGGCATGCCAAATGAAGGACTGATATCTGGTGTGTAAAAAAAAAAAAAAAAAATACAAGTTAAGGCACTGGGACCCGATGGGATATAGGCTAAGGAGAGTATTAAGAGAGGAAGGAAAAGATATATTGTGAGATTTATTTCAGATGTATGATGAGAGGATCCCAGATGGATGGAGGATGAGGATTTTTTTTAATATTTAAAACATTTAAGTATTTCAATATTCAAATGACCTAATATTTAAATGTAAAGGGAAAAAAAATAAATATTTAAATATTCAAATATTTGAAAAAAATAATATATGAATATTTAAACATGTAAATATTTAAATATTCAAATATTTAAATATTTAAATATCTAAATATATTTAAATATTTAAATAATTAAATGTTTATTATCTAATATTCAAAATATCTAAATTATTTAAATATTTCAATATTCAAATATTCAATTATTTAAATATTTAAACTTTTAAAATAATTAGAGTATTTAAAACATTTAAAATGAATGGGACACTGAAGTTTGTAACAACTATAGGGAAATTTAGCTTATGTCCCATACAATAAAATTATGGGAAAGAATTATAGATCAAAGGTAGAGATCAGAGGTAAAAAATATCTTCAGATTCGCTTATATTTGTGTCAAATCGAAGCACTAATGATGCAGTGTAGGCATTGAAACATTTGATGGTACGGTATATAGGTCAGAAAAGACTGCATGTCATTTACATAGATCTAAAAAAGGCTTATGGTATGGTGTCAAGCAAACGATTTGGAGATATCGAAGGGAAAAGCTGGTACCGGAAAAAAATATATAAAATTGATGCAAGAAATGTGTATAGGATTGTTGAAGTGACAGTGAGACGTTCAGAGGGGGAAACTGAAAGTCTAGAAGTGAAGGTTGGTTTATATCAGGGATATGCATTTGGTCCATTCCTCTTTAATATTGTAATGGAAGTGATGACAGAGAACGGTGCTTTCTGCTGAAACAAAGGAGGAGTTTGGGCGGAAACTTGAGGAATGGAGAAAGGCTTTCGATGGTAGAGGAATGAAAATAAGTAGAGGAAAAACGGAATACGTGCAACTCGGTACATAATTAAATGATTTTGAAGGCATGGTCCTGAATGGAGAAAAAATCAAGAGAGTGGATAAATATAAATAATTGAAATCTTTGTTGAATGAAACTGGAAGTGATGAATAAGAGATCAAGTATAGGATACAATATGGAGTGATGTTTCGGGTGTATTTTGTGAAAGGGAAGCCCCACTTAAACTAAAGGGAATGGGATATAAAACAGCCGTGAAACCAGCAATGCTGTATACCACACAAACTCACCAGTCAAGAAGACAGATGAAAAGTAAATTAAATGTAGTAGAGGCTTGAGGATAGAGTTTGAAGCGAATTGAGATGGTATGAACATGTGATGAGACGGGATGAGGGTTATGTTGGCCACAGAGTGATGGAGATGGAGGTTCCACGAAGGCCACTCAGGGAAGAGAACAGAAGAGGTGGAAAGACTGTATAATCAGGGAGGATATGCAGGAAATGTAAATAAAAACGTG
>NC_090740.1:122545737-122548237 GCF_036898095.1 Palaemon carinicauda | reverse complement strand
TTAAACATTTTGGGTAAAAACGTAATATTATTCCAAAATATATTCTCTTATCATGTTGAAGCCTAATCAACGCAGTAGGTTGATAATATCATACATAAAAAATACGAGGTTCTTGCTGTATTCTGTCCCAATTTCATGTATTATCCTTTTAAAGTATTTCCGCAGCTTATACAATCTACATTCTAGATCATTTACCCCAAAAAAACACTAATATTATTTGTTCTTCTTCATACTCCAACTATGGCCACAAACATATTACTTTTTCATTGGGTGTTACCTATATTAAGATATTCATTCATCATCATCATCATCATCTCCTACGCCTATTGACGCAAAAGGCCCTCAGAGGATTCATTGACTAAGTTCAACAAAGGATAGCGAGCTCCTTGTGATGCACAGTGCCTACCTAGCTAAGGCAAATGACCCCTGCCTGTCCATACTACCTCCAGTAAGATCATACGACAGGAATCATGAATAAAAACCGAAAAGACATCTTGTCTATCGCCTTAAACCCAATTAAGGACATATGCATGAGAATTTAGAGAAATTACTTTCCAATAGTATTTAAAAACTTGAGCATACTAATGACATTACCCCACTATTTTATCAAGTTGATTTTATGTAATAGTATTTTCCACCTTATTCTGTCTTTCATAAAAGCACTGTCAATATAAATGGCAATCAAATAGAAACCACTTAACCACCGTCTACCAATTAGGATCTTACTTAATTCTCCTCCAGGTGCCACAACAACCCTTAATCACTAATCCTACTGTGCCCATCGTTCCTACCGTCTTCTACTTTTAATAAATAAAATTCTTCATATTCTCTATTCAATTCTCATGAAAAAGCATATTATTGTCCAGCATGAACTGAATCACATATTTCCATTACCTCTCATGTGCATTGCACAAAAACCTTTTTTATAGGAAGTTATAATAGTATAAAGGGTATCTGCATAATTCATTAAGATTCCATGCTCATCATCACACAAATGACCATAAATACCGGGATATGGGAACAAATGTAATTTAGGTGAGTAACCTTTATACCATAGATATGACAAAAATCTGAACTTGAAGCTACATCACTGCCCCAGTATTATTATCATTATTATTAATTGCTAAGCTACAACCCTAGTTGGAAACGCAGAATGCTATAAGCCCAGGGGCTCCAACAGGGAAAATAGCGCAGTGAGGAAAGGAAACAAGGAAAAAATAGATATCTTAAGAATAATATTAAAATAAATATCTCCTATATAAACTATAAAAACTTTAACAAATAAGAGGAAGAGAAATTAGATAGAATAGTGTGCCCGAGTGTACACTCAAGCAAGAGAACTTTAATCCAAGATGGCAGAAGACCAAGGTACAGAGGTTATGGCACTACCCAAGACTAGAGAACGATGGTTTGATTTGGGAGTGTCCTCCTAGAAGAGCTGCTTTACCATAGCTAAAGAGTCTCTTCTACCCTTACCAAGTGTTAAGAAGCCACTGAACAATTACAGTGCAGTAGTTAACCCCTTTGGTGAAAAAGAATTGTTTGGTAATCTCAGTGTTGTCAGGCGTATGAGGACAGAGGAGAATCTGTAAAGAATATGCCACACTATTCGGTGTATGTGTAGGCAAAGGGAAAGTGAACCGTAACCAGAGAGAAGGATCTAATGTAGTACTGTCTGGTCAGTGAAAAGACCCCATAACTCTAGCGGTATTATCTCAAAATGAGATACCGTGCTGAATCACAACTGTTATAAATTGCTTATGCTCTACATACCAACCAGAAACCAATGGGCAGTATATCACTGCCTGCGCCGCCTTTGAGCGAGCAGGGAAGAAAATGATCTGAGAAAATGATGAATGCAGGTGTATTCACCCACTCGGCTAACGTGGGTAGCGTAACATATACTGCTTGTCAGACAGAGGATTCATATATTGATTATGGGTAATTTGGCCTCCTTACATCGAAGGTCATTGATGCCGATATCGTTTGTTATGAAAGATGAAATAAATTTAAATTTTATTTATATCCATGAAAAACAAAAAGGTTCCTATGAAAGTTAAACAGCTTTCAGAAGACTTGCTTCTGAAATAATTATAAAAATGACTCTAGCATAGTACAACACATTCTGCTCAAGAATGTTGACAAGGATGAATCTAAACAGTAGAGTATTGCCATATTATTGAATTGCAAGTGAAGTAAACCACAGTGTAGGAATGACCATTTGAATCTAGGGAAAAATTAGATAATAATAATAACGCACACACATAATGATACATACACATTGACAGCAGTGGGCGGAGTAACCAAAGGGTTCCTGGATGGTGATTGGAATGGCGAAGGACCGAGAGATTTCTGGATCACAAGTCTTAAAACTACCACTGGTTCATCTACATACTCTGAAAAAGAAAGTGGCATCTTTTAAATTTAATGACTATTTTTCCCAGCCATAAGGATTCCTTACAGACTACAGCACTATCAAGTAAGAATTAGGAACCCAGAA
>NC_090740.1:122525737-122540737 GCF_036898095.1 Palaemon carinicauda | reverse complement strand
TGACTTGGAAATTGTTATCAAAAGTTCAACATTGAACATCTAATAATGATATTATTTGCCACACTTGAAAATTTGTATTAAAAACTGTTAAATGCTTGTCAACATTTATTACAGAATTTTTACATTTAAAAAAAACGGATATATTGACGTAAAGGAGTGATATTACGGTCACCAACCTATAAAATAGAATAACAAAGGTAAAATTATGGCTGCCTTTATTTCACTGGAATAAGGCTGGAAACAGTATATTTTTACAGAGAATTAAATTTTTTTTTTTTTTTTTTTTAACAGTTCATCCTATCAAAACGGCTTAAACGCATTTCTGACTACTTTTATATAATGACAGCATGTACATAAATGTGTTTTAGTAGTACTCATTTCTGAAAAGCTGTGTTTTATACTATGAATAATTGTGCTTTTTTATTTCGCAAATTTAATATTACTTATTTTGAAGAACTTTCACGCATAGTTGCTCACCTTCATTTCACTAATTAACTTATTATTTCATTGTCACGTATTTAAATGTCAATTACGAATACTTATCTCTATTTGATATCACACCTATCAAGATAATTTATACTCAAATTCTGTTTTTAACTAAGATCTTGAAGTATATTGTAAGCATATTCATTGTCATATCGTTTTCATTATAAACACAAGATATGTGTGTGTGTGTGTGTGTGTGTGTGTGTGTGTGTGTGTGTGTACATTGTAAGTGTTATGAAATCTCCAAATATTTTTCGTCTGGCTTATGCACGATTTCATTTGGTAACAGGAACTTTTTGTTATGTATTGTTTCATATCGTTTTTTTTTTTTTTTTTTTTTTTCAAATTAGAATAGCCAATGCTATATTGGAATAAAGATTTGTATATTACACACGAACACACGAACAAACACACACACACACACACACACACACACACACACATATATATATATATATATATATATATATATAGATATTTATATATATATATATATATATATATATATATATATATATATATATATATATATATATATATACTGTACTGTATATATATATATATATATATATATATATATATATATATATATATATATATATATATATATATATACTGTACTGTATATATATATATATATATATATATATATATATATATATATATATATATATATATATATATATATATATAGTGTGTGTGTGTGCCTTTTCTTGATATTGATATAAAAGCCCTGTTAATCCCTTTTTTTATATTATTATAATAACGGTGACGCTAATTTTGTTATGATAATAAAAATCTGTTCTTTTTTCGTAGCGTGTCTCACCTCAGCAGTCATCTTGAAAAGATCTCTAAAAAATCAGAGAATACGAGTGAAATGATCCTAAGAAAGTCATGTCCTTTGCATGAACTACATCATTAATGTATTTTCAAACGACAATATAAGTTATAATTCATATCATAACTGAGAATAACACTCACACCCTCTCTCTCTCTCAGTACACACACACACACACACACACACACACACACACACACATATATATATATATATATATATATATATATATGTATGTATTCATATATTTATATAATGTATATATATTTATATGTATATATACATACATATATATATGTATGTGTATAATTTAAATATATATATATATATATATATATATATATATATATATATATATATATATATATATATATATATATATATATACTGTATATGAATATACATATATATACATATATAATATATATATATATATATATATATATATATATATATATATATATATATACTGTATATGAATATACATACATATATATATATATATATATATATATATATATATATATATATATATATGTATGTATATTTATATATATATACACATACATATACATATATATGTGTATGTATATTTATATGTATACACACATATATATATATATATATATATATATATATATATATATATATATATATATATATATATATATATATATATATATATATATTTATGACACCATCATTAGCACTCATGATTTTCCTGCTTTTATCCACACAATTTAATATAACAAATCAACTCTGCCTCGAGAATAAACAGACAAAAGGTAATTGTATTTATGAAAATGGTTATGCATAAGAGTTAATACAATAAGAAAATAAGCTCAAACCACTTGTCCAATGGAGGGGATAAGAGTTAATTTTGACTCTACTGTGTATGTTCATGACAATATAAAATTTTTGATTAGAATAGTTTTGATACCAACGCTCGTTACTATTATAAGTCCAATAAAAATAATTTTGAACTTGAGCAATGGGACAGTCGTAGGGAAACATATAAAAGGCAAATTAACATAATAAAGGATGAAAATTGTAAATAAAGATAACTGAGGAAATTAAAATTTCTCCACCAATATGCCAGGGTTAACAGTGAAACTTTTTTTTTCTATGCTAACCCCAGGTTTTACTAATTTTTTTTTTTTTTTTTTTTTTTTTTTTTTTTTTTTTTTTTTTTTTTTTTTTTTTTTTTTTTTTTTTTTTACAAAATTGGGGTCGCGACCACCCACCCTGGGTCCAGCGTCTCCACTATTAATATAAAAAAAATTTCTCTATTTTCTAAACACAATGTTTGCAAAAGCTATAAATAGTGAAATATCTTGAGTTCTATAAATATTGTTATGAAATGTAGCTATGATGTTAAACCCTCCCAAAATTAAGAAAAAATTTAGCTCCTTAAAATACAGAACGATCTTCAATAATATCTACATTGTTGTAGAAAACTAGAATTTTCAAAAGGCAGCATTCAATTTTAAGAATTTAAAGAATATATATATTTTCTTTATTAAATCACTAGGACAAAATGAGCAATATCACACCAGCTATGAAAGCCTTATAATTCTTAAACTGCAGAAGTATCTGCCCATAAAACTCTCTATTGGTCGTTTCATATCTACTGCAGCTGTTAGACCCATAAACACTTTAATAATTCTAGAAATTGTTTTTTCCCCAGATACTAACTCTTTTAATTTAACGTTCTGTATCAAACTCCTTCATATATAAAACACACACCCAAATACATACATATATATATATATATATATATATATATATATATATATATATATATATATATATATATATATATATATATATATATATATATATATATACACAGTATATTATATATATATATATATATATATATATATATATATATAAATAAATGAAATTTTAAAGTAATCTTCACTACCAAGTTTTAAGAAGGGCATTTAATGTTTAGGGGGCTTTAGTTTAATTAGCTTTCAACTTTCCTTACTGTTAAATCGTTGAGAAATAAATTAGATAATTTTCTTTAAGATTACGAGAGAATAAAGACCTTGAGACGCATATGTTAACAATTTTCTTGAAATTGACTCTACCCTTTTTTGAGCATCTGCAAGCAAAGTGTTTTGATTTAGTTTTATTTAAAATTTCAGTACAGCAAAAATCATTGCTTGTATGATTATCTACTAGTTGTACTTTTGTCTATTTCATGGGCTTCCAATGGTAAAACAAAACTAAAAGTTTAAAAAGACATACAAAGGTTTTTATTGTTAAAAAAAAAAAGTTTAATAAATATAATATGCATAAACGAAGAGAAATTCAGCTACAGATAATCATTACACACCAACAAAATTTATGAATTGTTCAGTTGCTTTCTCTCTACAAGTTAGCTTTTATGGGTGATAAAATCCCTAGACTAACACCTTTACATTTACCCTGTAACCTGTATTTGAGAACCAAAATATTTCAGAGGAAACATTAAGCTCATTACAGGAAATCATAAATTCAACCAATCTCTAAATTATATTGATACCCAATCTAGGTTTCAATCTGTTCTGCATTAGTATTTAAAGTTTCATTCTGACCTGTTGCAAGAAATTTCCCGTCTAGGGACTAACTAGATTTGTTGGATAGAACCTTCCTATCAAAACTTATTCCCGATTTGATATCAACCTCTTGCACCATTGTTGTTAGTGCGTTAAGCATGTTAAGACTATTTTCTCAAAATTCCGACCATCCTTTAAAGACTTAATTTCCCGCACAATAGCATCCAACTTTTACTACTCGGCATGCAGCTAATTTTAATAGTCCTGCCCTTCCCATCTTAAAGTCACATTCTAAACCCGTTTCTAGTGGGACCAAGTTCTGGATTGATCTTCCTAATATGGTGGTGGAATCGACGGAACCTCAAAAAGTTCAGACTTACAACGTATTTTATTTTGAAAAAACTGATATATCCGTTTTTGCTATATCAAAGATGTATTTTAATGGCACAGTTCCTAAAATAAGCGAATTTGATTGTTCATTGCTTGTCTTTTGGTTCACTTTCTTTCCTCACTTACCCGTTTCTTCTCCGTTGGAGCCATAGGGAATATATATTCATCCTACTTTGCCAATTAATGTTGTAACATAGCTAAGGAAAATATAAGAGCTTATATTGGTGGTACGTTACTTTCATAAACATTATCATTAGGGATATTCAATATATCAATCAAATCTAGTTAAAGTATATTAATTATAGTCTCATCAATACACCCAAGTTTGTAGCAGACTACGTAAGTTCTCAGTTTAAGGCTATGCTAAAAATATATGCATAACACTTTCATAATATGTTCCACTGTTAAGCTTGAGAGCAATTTATTAAAGTTATTAACCTGAATCATTAATACTTTTTCAATCAGTGAAGCTTTCGAGAAACTTCACAATCATTTATCAATCTGTGAATCTTTAATAATATTTTCCAATCAGTGAATATCTGGGTGAGAGGCAATAAGGATTCTAGTTTGAAATCAATAAGCGTGAAGTTTCAATGAAATTACCCAGCATGTTTTCGTGAACCCTGTCTCATTCGCATACTTATTTCATACACATTTTGAGATTTAACCATACGGTTTTCCTTATAGCAAAGCAAAGTTACTTTATAGAACCATAGTTCAGTTAGGCAAAACTCAAACCTTTGAAACCAAAATTTGAACCTTTGAAACCGAATATGAAAACTCAAAACATTCAATTTAACATTTATATACTTCAGTAATAGGTTAAATATCAAGCGAATAGGACAACCACGAAGTAATAAAGAATATTTAATAGGGAAAATTATAAAATTTATTCAAATACCAACTAAAGACACGTTTCAATTTTTTTATTGGCTAACTGTCAGGATTTTCTGCTAGAACTACCAAAAAACTCTGGGCAAAATTTTCAGCAAAATTATCAAAATCAATGGAGTTAGTCATCTAGCCAAAGAAATTACCTAATCTAATTCATTCTTCTTATGACTTACCAAAAAATCTATCAGAATTTGACATTTAGCAATTCTTCCAGCAAGAGCTGGATTTAAGATTTCAATGGAAATTTTTGAAAAATAATTGAAGTTTCTTGTAGCATTTCTTGTAATTCTTCAACCAATTCGAACTGCCGTATCCGGGGTATTCATTAAGACAAATCAGGTAATGATGTAACCATCTTCAACCAAACCAATCAGTCTTGGGTAAAAGTGGCAGTTGGAGAGTTAGGCAACTTTATTTTAATCCTGGAGTCGCGCTTTCAAATCTGAAAAAAATGTCATTTATCAGAAAAATTCTTTTAAATGTCTAGTATCCCTACATAAATGACCAATATCCTAAGCCTGTAATATCAAAAAGCAAGAATGATAAAATTAATTTCCTTACAACAGATACATCCATATACTTTTGGACATTATATAATCTTTGAAAATATATAAAGATAAAACTATCATATATAATGAATATTTGAATAAATGAGGAGTAATATTAAAAGCAAAGAAACACTTTTTACTTCAAATTTAAAATCAACAGGCTTCAAGTTAACTGAAGAACCTAAATAAAGTACAAAAAGTTAAACACTCACCAAACTTAAGATTAAGGGGTTTAAAAGCAAGCCTCCCTATAACACACGGTAGACCTCAACGGTCTACCGTCTGCTATAGGGAACTTCCTCCCACGATTGGGGGCACCGCCCCCAATCGGGGAGGACTAGCTTGCTTTAGAGGGCATTAAAAATGAAACTTTAAAAAATACTAGCCTTTTAGTTTAGACTGAAAAATACATCACCAGCTTACAACGATATCATCATCCTGTCTATTTAGCGACAATGCATCCGCCACCATCTCTTAATTAAGAAGCCATCCAGGTTGTAGACTTGCTTGTAATCAAGGGATCCCAAAATTTGCTCTTCTGAAAATACAAATAAACGGGAAGTTAAAACGTGGATATTTAAAATACCAAAATACCTGTACATAGAAAAATACATAGATATTTGAAAGTAAGGACACGGCTATTTTGAGTATAGATATAGTTTACATATTTAAAACAATTAAACTACCATACAATATTTAAGTATTACAACCGCAGAAAAGTAAAAGGTAACTTAACGTAGTTCATTACTTACCAGGAAACACAACCTTACCGGTTAACACCAACCACCCAACTGTTACAGTGAACGTCAACACAGCCAGAGGAAGCTTCGCTATGGAAAGCCAAGGACTAAACAGAGAAAGGCAGCATATACTTATAACAACGAAACTATCGCTCGCTTAGTCCATTTCTTGAAAGACAACTTTACGACGGGCGAGAATGAGAGCTACAATTACAAAAACATTGACTTTCTTTTTATACCTGCTATAAGATCATTGACTGGAGAGAGAGAGAGAGAGAGAGAGAGAGAGAGAGAGAGAGAGAGAGAGAGACAGAGAGAGAGAGAGAGCATTCGAAAGTACAATACAATAGAAGAGTAAATCTAAAATTTTCTAATTCAGTTTAATTAGAATATTCATAATGAATATAAGGAAAACATACAGCAGAAATACATATTTCTATGATTTAAACAACTAGATTTTCTTTATCTTGATTTACCTATCAAATAAAACTGTAAAGATCCCAACAGATTGAAAAATTCTAAAGGTAAGATGGTCACGAAAGAATACATAACAATATTGGTAAATGTTAATCAAGCATGCATTGCATAAGTTAATGTATTTCTTGAAGTTAGGAAATGAAAGTAACATTAGTCCATTTGACTTACAGATATTAGATAATTATATAATGCACTATTATTGTTACGATTAATCTCTCGAAATGAGGATTATCATGGATGCCTTTAGAGCTATAAAACATTTCAGCTCTAATTTCTATAATTACTTTTAGTACATGAAAATACACTCCCGGAGTACCACATCGGTTGACAACTGCCTCTGAGGTTTATCTTAGTTATTAGAGCGTCTGCAACTTCCGTTCAACTATCAACTATCAATTCTCAACTCGTCAAATTGTATAGTTAGTCTATCCACTTCTTCCAACTTGATTCATATCAGCAACACAATCTTTTTATCTCCCACTTGTTATAGTGAATTTTCACCACTTTAGAGTGTACACGTGTGTGCGTGCGAGAGAGAGAGAGAGAGAGAGAGAGAGAGAGAGAGAGAGAGATTTCAGCCTTCCATGTCTCCTTTACTACATTCTTCTTGTAGTAACTAATGGACGGACAATGCTGATTATTTTGTTTTAATTTAGTCAAAGTGTGAAAGTTTCCGTCAAATTCACGTCTTATTTCATGAAACTTTTTTAATTTCTTCATATTAGAATATTTTCTTCCTAGGAAAAGCCTGGTTTTGGTTTCTTTGAAGATTTTCTTTTTTTTTTTTCAGTTTCCATATTCCTTCATCCTATCTGCTGTACATTTTTTTTTTTTAATAGAAACAGCAAATACCATCTCCTACGCCTATTGACGTAAAGGGCATTAGATTTCGCCAGTCGTCTCTATTTGGAGCATTTAAATCAGTACTTCTCCATTCATCATATCCTACTTAATGCTTCATAGTCCTCAGCCATGTAGGCCTGGGTCTCTCAACTCTTCTAGGGCCTTGTGGAGCCCAGTTTGGAAGGTTGGTGAACTAGTCTCTCTTGGAGAGTGCGAAGAGCACGCCCAAACAGTCTCCATCTACCCCTAACCATGATCTCATCCACATATGGTACTCGAGTAATCTCTCTTATAGTTTCATTTCTAATTCTGTCCTGTCATTTACCTCACAATATTCTTCTGAAGGCTTTGTTATCAAATCTACAAAATATGTTGGATATTGTTTCATTGTCATACCTCGGGTTATGTCCACACAGTAACATCGATCTCACTGAACTGATATATAGTCTGATTTTTATATGTAACTTCAGTCCGATTTCATTTCCAAATTTAACTTAACCTAACCAATGGGTCATTTGCTTTTTTCAATCTTTTATTAAACTCCCATTCTAAAGATCCTGTATTAGAAATCGTAGTTCTTAAATATTTAAAAAGATTCCACCTGATTAATCCTTTCTCCTTTCAATTATATTTCATATTCTATTGCATATTCTGTTCTCATCATCTCTGTCTTTCTTCTTTTTCTCTTGAGCCCAAGCTCCTGCGATATTTCATACATTCTGGTAAGCAAGCTTTGCAAGTCTTGTGGTGTTCTGGTAAAGTATTGCATCTCACTTTCTCTTTATCACCCTTGTGAATGAAATTGCATCTGGTCCCTTCATTATTATTATTATCATTATTATTATTATTATTATTATTATTATTATTATTATTATTATTATTAATTAATTAAAATGAAATATTTCAAGATCAGTAACAATGTGAACACAGATCTTTCATACATTAACTATTAAAAAGACTCATGTCAGTCTTATGTTCTTAGGAAGAAAATGCTAAAGTTAAGGTGAAGTAACACGACATATCCATTTGCTCCTATTCCTGTCTCTGAGAGCTTTCTGATTTTTCCAGTTTTAGCCTTTGTGAATAAGCTGGCAAAATTGTTAGACCGGATTGTCTTCTCCTTTCCAAAACCTACACAGTGGAAAGTGAGTTTCTGCACGACCACCCAAAAGCCTAACGAGATTAACAATAAATCCAAAAGGGAGTTTCATGACTGTGTTGTATTAAGCTGCTCTTCAAGTTTTGCAAGACACTCAAAATTAGTTTTTGGTACAATATTCATATTCCTTTTCCTTCATATGCAGAGAGAAAGACTTGTCAGGCTGATTTTATACATGTGTTGTATATTGTTTGATTAATTTGAATGACAAAATCAACGAAAGTCTGCATCTTCAAGCACACACGTGAAAGAGAATTCTCCATTTGGTTTGAAGGCAGGAATTTATTTGCATTCATGAATATGCTGGTTGAATGAACAGAAGTGAACTATCCAATGGAACTAGGACACCGAAACGAAATAGGTGAATGGCTCGCTTCTCTAGAAATCTTGTTACACCATAAAGTAAAGTCTAACTTTTCCTTTTAGGATAAATGCCTGGAATTTCATATCCTTTGACAAAACGTATATCAGATGGGTAGCTTTCTCTTCATTTTGTAACAATAAAATTTCAGAGGAATGTCAAAATTTTCAAAAAGTTATGAGGGTTATTGAAGAGGATGTGAGCAATGGCACTCACATAAAGATACCTGAAAATTAATATTAATCGGTAGATGCAAAAGCCGGAAAGAAAATTTATCGAAGAGACAACATACTCTATAATTGGCCACCCTCTTCATGATTGGGCTGACTTGGCATGTATCAATGAAGCATGGAAAAAGTGAGGCAAGCAAATAAAAGAGTAACACAAACTTTAGAATAATGTAGCCTGACAAAACACTAAACTACATTTAATGTTTTCTGTATTGTTGACGCAGAATTTGATCGAGTGCAACATATTTTGGTGTTTGCTTCTGTGTTTTATGATTCAAGGATTGAAATTATCTTAGAGAAATTGTGACTTAATAAAGTTAGCAATTACGTAGTCACTAATCGGGCAACAAGATTTTATGTCAGGCAAGTGTACAAGAGATGCAATAATTTCTGTACGACAACGACAGGAAAATATAGAGAAGGAAAATAATCTTGCATATGACATTTATTGATCTGGAAAAGGCATATGAGCATATACCACGAAAAGAGATTTGGAGACGTATAAGGGCCCCAAGAAGACTGCATGGCATCCAGTGTATTGGTAGGCCTTCACCAAGGGTCGGCTTGAAGCCCATTTTCATTCACTCTGTTGCTAGATGTACTCTCCGAAGATCTGGATAAATTAGGGAGGGTTGGTGTCAGGAGAGGCATTTGACCGTAAAACTAAATGCCAAGTATTGTGGTATGAATCTTCAGAATGACAGCAATGCAACCAGGGCGTAACCCGTAAGCAACGCATAGACATCGCCTTAACTCTCTGACAAAGCAAGGCTTACGATGTTTTCATTATCGAACATGGCTAAAGAAGTTAGCTCCAAGGGATGTGAGAGTGATCTTGGGGTTGCTGTGGCCTGATTGGTAATGTCTCTGCCTGGTGTTTGCCAGTCGGGGTTTCAAGTCCCGCTCAGACTCGTTAGTGCCATTCGTTTCTGCAATCTTACCATCCTTGTGAGCTAAGGTTGGGGGGTTTGGGGGAGCCTATAGGTCTATCTTTTGAGTCATCAGCAGCCACTACCTGGCCCTACCTGGCCCTCCCAGGTCCTAGCTTGGGTGGAGAGGAGGCTTGGGCGCTGATCATATGATATATGGTCAGTCTGTAGGGCATTGTCCTGCTTGCTAGGGCAATGCCACTGTCCCTTGCTTCTGCCATTCATGAGCGACCTTGAAACGTTAAACCTTTAAATGTGGGGTCTATGGCGGTAAGGGATATAAGGAGGATGGAGGTTGTGTGTGCACAGAAAACTCGTTGGTAGTGAAATAAGGCCAGAGAGATTAGGAAAGTCTACGGTAGTGCAGACCATCAATGGAGAAGCGGTGTTGGGGCGAAACTATCTAAGGAGTTGAAGGACTGCCTTGGGGAAGTGAAACGTGAAGGATACAAATTAAGGACCATTAAGCTCAGCTATGTAGAAGGATACACCTGAAGGAAGTGAGAAACTAAAGTCATCCCAGGAGAATATGTTGCGCCACAACATATATTACTATGTATGGATGTAAAGGTTAAAGAGCAATCAACGATAAAAGAAAACAGAGTCTTTAAAGGTTTAAAGGTCGCTCATGAATGGCAGAGGCAAGGGACAGTGATTTCACCCTAGTAAGCAGGACAATGCCCTGGAGACTGACCATATATCATATGATCAGCGTCCAAGCCCCTTTCCACCCAAGCTAGGACCAGGGAGGGCCAGGCAATGGCTGCTGATGACTCAAAAGATAGACCCGTAGGCTCCACGAAACCCATCAACCTTAGCTCACAAGGATGGTAGAGTTGCAGGCACTAAAGGCACTAAGGAGACTGAGCTTGACTCGAACCCCCGTCTGACAAACACCAGGCAGAGACGTTACCAATCAGTGGTTCAAGTGAATGATTGACAGTGGGTGTAAGAGAAGATATAAGGAGAATTGTGCTGCCGGAGGTAACTACTGAAATAAGGGAAGTACAGGAATGGCATAGCACTGACGTGTTCAGAAATCGAGTAAAGTAAATCTAGGGAGGGACATCGGGGGAAATATCACAGAATAAGGAAATATTCTGGTGGAATAGATATGTACAAGAAAGTCTGCAACTTAAGAAAGATTCTAAAAGGAGATGAGGGATAACCCAACAAGGGGAGAATAAGAGTCTCTTTATTATTTATTATTATTATTACTATTATTATTATTATTACTTGCTAAGCTACAACTCTAGTTGGGAACGCAGGGTGCTATAAGCCCAAGAGCTCCAACAGGGAAAATAGCTTAGTAAGGAAAGGAGATAACAAATAAAAAAAACAAATAAAGAAATACACTACAATATAAGTAACGAATAATTAAAATAAAATGTTCTATGAACAGGGACATCAAAATAAATCTTTCATATATAAACTACTCAAACTTCAAAAAACAAGAGGAAGACAAATAAGATAAAATAGTGTGCCCGAGTGTACCCTCAAGCAAGAGAGAAATAAGGAAGTAAAAAGATCTATGGCACAAGCTAGTGCAAAGGAATGTCAAGAAATGTATGATACCTTAGAGACACAAGAAGGTCAGACGAGGATATATAGCTTGGCAAAACCTTAAGGTAGAGCACCAGAAGATGGTAGCGAAGTAAAACAAATAAAAAGAGTGCATAGAGCTGTTATAAGAAAACGTGAAAGTATACAGATAATGGGTAAAGAATATTTTGGGAGACTATTGAATGGAGAAAATGATAGATTGATGGCATGCCAAATGAAGGACTGATATCTGGTGTGTAAAAAAAAAAAAAAATACAAGTTAAGGCACTGGGACCCGATGGGATATAGGCTAAGGAGAGTATTAAGAGAGGAAGGAAAAGATATATTGTGAGATTTATTTCAGATGTATGATGAGAGGATCCCAGATGGATGGAGGATGAGGATTTTTTTTAATATTTAAAACGTTCAAGTATTTCAATATTCAAATGACCTAATATTTAAATGTAAAGTGAAAAAAAAATAAATATTTAAATATTCAAATATTTGAAAAAAATAATATATGAATATTTAAACATGTAAATATTTAAATATTCAAATATTTAAATATTTAAATATCTAAATATTTAAATATTTAAATAATTAAATGTTTATTATCTAATATTCAAAATATCTAAATTATTTAAATATTTCAATATTCAAATATTCAATTATTTAAATATTTAAACTTTTAAAATAATTAGAGTATTTAAAACATTTAAAATGAATGGGACACTGAAGTTTGTAACAACTATAGGGAAATTTAGCTTATGTCCCATACAATGAAATTATGGGAAAGAATTATAGATCAAAGGTAGAGATCAGAGGTAAAAAATATCTTCAGATTCGCTTTTATTTGTGTCAAATCAAAGCACTAATGATGCAGTGTAGGCATTGAAACAGTTGATGGTACGGTATATAGGTCAGAAAAGACTGCATGTCATTTACATAGATCTAGAAAAGGCTTATGATATGGTGTCAAGCAAACGATTTGGAGATATCGAAGGGAAAAGCTGGTACCGGAAAAAAATATATCAAATTGATGCAAGAAATGTGTATAGGATTGTTGAAGTGACAGTGAGACGTTCAGAGGGGGAAACTGAAAGTCTAGAGGTGAAGGTTGGTTTATATCAGGGATATGCATTTGGTCCATTCCTCTTTAATATTGTAATGGAAGTGATGACAGAGAACGGTGCTTTCTGCTGAAACAAAGGAGGTGTTGGGTCGGAAACTGGAGGCATGGAGAAATGGTTTGGATGGTAGAGGAATGAAAGTAAGTTGAGGAAAAACGGAATACGTGCAACTTGGTACAAAAATTAAATGATGGTGAAGGCATGGTCCCGAATGGAGAAAGATATCAAGAGAGTGGATAATTTCAAATATCTGAAATCTTTGGTGAATGAAACTGGAAGTGATGAATAAGAGATCAAGTATAGGAAACAATTTAGATGAAAAATATGGAGTGATGTTTCGGGTGTATTTTGTAAAAGGGAAGCCCCACTTAAACTAAAGGGAATGGGATATAAAACAGACGTGAAACCAGCAATGCTGTATACCACAGAAACTCACCAGTCAAGAAGACAGATGAAAAGTAAATTAAATGTAGTAGAGGCTTAAGGATAGAGTTTGAAACGAATTGAGATGGTATGAACATGTGATGAGACGGGATGAGGGTTATGTTGGCCACAGAGTGATGGAGATGGAGGTTCCACGAAGGCGACTCAGGGAAGAGAACAGAAGAGGTAGAAAGACTGTATAATCAGGGAGGATATGCAGGAAATGTAAATAAAAACGTGGTATATGAGAGATCGAGCTGGAAAAGACTCAACACAGTGACCCCATATAAATGGTGTTGATAATGCTGTAAAGAAAAAGAAGACTAAAGTTAAGACGACACGTAAAACATGACAAATACTCGTATGCCTATTTTAAGTAAGCCTGATAATACAAATCAATAACAATGATATTAAAAAGAATACAGAATCTCACTGAACATTAATGCGGGTCGCAGGAAACGACGATTATATTAATTTCTTGAAGTCATTGTGTAATGATTTTGACTTTCATAATATTATTACATATGATACAATATTCCTCTTATTTTGAAAATTTTCAAGATTTTTATTTTCTTTTAATATGGGCAGCCTCTGACAACCAAAAATAGAGTCTTCTATATTTGACTTCTCTTTTTCTTTGAATATCTATTTGAATTTACAATCTATTTATAAGTAATTTCTAGTTTATAATTTATTTTGTTGCAGTTATTTTGCGCAGCAATTTCCTCCTCACATTCCCATTGCTTTAAACTTCAGAGCTTCACCATAACCTTCCAGGATTCACCTGTTTTAATTATTTTATGCAAATTCCTTAAGTTAAAATTCAACGCCATTTTTTTTCTGCTTATTCGTTTCACTTCTGCGACAAGGAAGCAATTTTTGTTCACGCTGGCAAATTACTTTTCTCTCTCTTGCATTTAAAACTGCAACCCACAACACTTAACTGACCAACATGTATATTATCAAGAGTAGGTATAAATTTTATTAATAAACATTACTGTATTATTTTTTCATCGTACAAATGAAAACAAGGACATTTCGCCTATGGGCTGTGCTAATTATGATATTTTTTTCACCACACTTACCCAGCAGAGAGAGAGAGAGAGAGAGAGAGAGAGAGAGAGAGAGAGAGAGAGAGAGAGAGAGATATTTGAAGTTCTCTGGCATCCTGACATCGAAGGTCATTGACGCAGAGAGAGAGAGAGAGGAGAGAGAGAGAGAGAGAGAGAGAGAGAGAGAGAGAGAGAGAGAGAGAGAGAGAGAGAGAGAGAGAGAATGATTTGAAGTTGTCTGGCATCCCGACATCGAAGGTCATTGACGCAGAGAGAGAGAGAGAGAGAGAGAGAGAGAGAGAGAGAGAGAGAGAGAGAGAGAGAGAGAGATACTTGAAGTTCTCTGGCATCCTGACATCGAATGTCATTGACGCAGAGAGAGAGAGAGAGAGAGAGGAGAGAGAGAGAGAGA
>NC_090740.1:122518237-122523237 GCF_036898095.1 Palaemon carinicauda | reverse complement strand
GGGTGCTCCATTGCAGCGAGAACAGTAAATTTCTTTAAAATATGGTATAAGGCTGAACCCATTAGGAGGTGCTCCCTTGCGCTGAGAACAGTAAATTTCTTTAAGATATGGTATAAGGCTGACCTCTTTACCGGGTGCCCCCTTGCCCTGAGAACAGTAAATTTCTTTAAAATATGGTATAAGGCTGAACCCATTAGGAGGTGCTCCCTTGAGCTGAGAACAGTAAATTTCTTTAAGATATGGTATAAGGCTGACCTCTTTAGGGGGTGCCCCCTTGCCCTGAGAACAGTAAGTTTCTTTACAATGTGGTATAAGGCTGACCTCTTTAGGGGTGCCCCCTTGCACTGAGAACAGTAAGTTTCTTTACAATATGGTATAAGGCTGACCTCTTTACCGGGTGCCCCCTTGCCCTGAGAACAGTAAGTTTCTTTACAATATGGTATAAGGCTGACCTCTTTAGGGGGTGCCCCCTTGCGCTGAGAACAGTAAGTTTCTTTACAATATGGTATAAGGCTGACCTCTTTACCGGGTGCCCCCTTGCCCTGAGAACAGTAAGTTTCTTTACAATATGGTATAAGGCTGACCTCTTTAGGGGGTGCCCCCTTGCGCTGAGAACAGTAAGTTTCTTTACAATATGGTATAAGGCTGACCTCTTTAGGGGTGCCCCCTTGCGCTGAGAACAGTAAGTTTCTTTACAATATGGTATAAGGCTGACCTCTTTAGGGGGTGCCCCCTTGCGCTGAGAACAGTAAGTTTCTTTACAATATGGTATAAGGCTGACCTCTTTACCGGGTGCCCCCTTGCCCTGAGAACAGTAAGTTTCTTTACAATATGGTATAAGGCTGACCTCTTTAGGGGGGTGCCCCCTTGCGCTGAGAACAGTAAGTTTCTTTACAATATGATATAAGGCTGACCTCTTTAGGGGGTGCCCCCTTGCGCTGAGAACAGTAAGTTTCTTTACAATATGATATAAGGCTGACCTCTTTAGGGGGTGCCCCCTTGCGCTGAGAACAGTAAGTTTCTTTACAATATGGTATAAGGCTGACCTCTTTAGGGGGTGCCCCCTTGCGCTGAGAACAGTAAGTTTCTTTACAATATGGTATAAGGCTGACCTCTTTAGGGGTGCCCCCTTGCGCTGAGAACAGTAAGTTTCTTTATAATGTGCTATAAGGCTGACCTCTTTAGGGGGTGCCCCCTTGCGCTGAGAACAGTAAGTTTCTTTACAATATGGTATAAGGCTGACCTCTTTAGGGGGTGCCCCCTTGCGCTGAGAACAGTAAGTTTCTTTACAATATGATATAAGGCTGACCTCTTTAGGGGGTGCCCCCTTGCGCTGAGAACAGTAAGTTTCTTTACAATATGGTATAAGGCTGACCTCTTTAGGGGTGCCCCCTTGCGCTGAGAACAGTTATTTACTTAACAAACTAGTACAAGGCACCCATAAATGGAATCAAAAGCGATTTGGATAACAGTTCTTGAAATAAACAATCATATCCAACTGATATCAAAACAGCAAAGTAAATTTAACATATTAAAGAAAATTGTGATTAAAGATGTATCGAAAGGAAAATGTTCAATCTCAAAATCTCAGGAGATGAATATGTTAATCTTCTAAATTTAGACTTTTTAAACATTTTGGGTAAAAACGTAATATTATTCCAAAATATATTCTCTTATCATGTTGAAGCCTAATCAACGGAGTAGGTTGATAATATCATACATAAAAAATACGAGGTTCTTGCTGTATTCTGTCCCAATTTCATGTATTATCCTTTTAAAGTATTTCCGCAGCTTATACAATCTACATTCCAGATCATTGACCCAAAACATACTAGTATTATTTTTTCTTCTTCAGACTCCAACTATGGCCACAAACATATTACTTTTTCATAGGGTGTTACCTATATTAAGATATTTATTCATCATCATCATCATCTCCTACGCCTATTGACGCAAAGGGCCTCAGAAGATTCGTTGGCTAAGTTCATCTAAGGATAGCCAGTTCCTTGTGATGTGCAGTGCCTACCTAGCTAAGGCAAGTGACCCCTGCCGGTCCATACTACTTCCATTAAGATCATACGCCAGGCATCATTAATAAAAACCGAAAAGACACCTTGACTATCGCCTTAAACCTAATCCGTTACCCTGATGCCAGTGACTTGTTACTAGCCTAGTACAAAATCATTTCATATATCGTTGGCACCTAAAAAACCAGACGTATCCAATTAAGGATATATGCATGAGAATTTAGAGAAACTACTTTCCAATAATATTAAAAAAACTTGAGCATACTCATGACATTGCCCACCCATTCCCATTTTATAATGCTAATTTCATGTATAAATATTTATACATAAAAAAAGCACTGCCAATATATAGGGTAATCAAATAGAAACTAGTTAACCACCATTTACCCATTAGGTTCTTAATTAATTCTCCTTTAGGTGGCAAATCAACCCTTAATCACCAATCTTACAGTGCCCATCGATGTTACCATCTTCTATTTTTAATAAATAAATTCTTCCAATTTTCTATTCAATTCTCACGAAAAAGCATATTATTGTCCAGCATGAAGTGAATCACATCTTTCCATTACCTCTCATGTGTATTGCACAAAACCTTTTTTTATAGGAAGTTATAACAGTATAAAAGGTATCAGCATAATTTATTAAGATTCCATGCTCATCATCACACAAATGCCCATTAATACCGGGATATGGGAATAGGGGTAACTTAGATGATTAACCTTTATAACCTTAGATATGACAAAAATCTGAACTTGAAGCTACATCATTACCCCAGTATTATTAACATTATTATTAATTGCTAAGTTGCAACCCTAGTTCGAAACGCAGAATGCTATAAGCCCAGAGGCTCCAACAGGGAAAATATCCCAGTGAGTATAGGAAACAATGAAAAAAAAATATTTTAAGAATAATACTAAAATAAATATCTCCTATATAAACTATAAATCTTTAACAAATCAAGAGGAAGAGAAATTTGATAGAATAGTGTGCCTGCGTGTACACTCAAGCAAGAGAACTCTAACCCAAGATAGCGGAAGAGGTTATGGCACTACCCAAAAGTAAAGAACGATGGTTTGATTTTGGAGTGTCCTTCTCCTAGAAGAGCTGCTTACCATAGCTAAAGAGTCTCTTCTACCCTTACCAAGAGGAAAGTAGCCACTGAACAATTATAGTGCAGTAGTTAATCCCTTGGGTGAAGAAGAATGGTTTGGTAATCTCAGTGTTGTCAGGTGTATGAGGACAGAGAAGAATCTGTAAAGAATATGCCACACTATTCGGTGTATGTAGGCCAAGGGAAAGTGAACCGTAACCAGAGAGAAGGATCTAATGTAGTACTGTCTGGCCAGTGAACAGACCCCATAACTCTCTAGCTGTATTATCTCAAAATAAGATACCGTGCTGAATCAAAACTGGTATAAATTGCTTATGCTCTACATACAAACCAGAAACCATTGAGCAGTATATCACTGCCTGCGCCGCCTTTGAGCGAGCAGGGAAGAAAATGATCTGAGAAAATGATGAATGCAGATGTATTCACCCACTCGGCTAACGTGGGTAGCGCAACATATACTGCTTGTCAGACAGAGGATTCATATATTGATTACGGGTTATCTGGCCTCCTTTACATCGAAGGTCATTGATACAAATATCGTTTGTTATGAATGATAAAATAAATTTGAATTTGATTTATATCCATGAAAAATAGAAAGGTTCTTATGGAAGTTAAACAGCTTTCAGAAGACTTGCTTCTGAAATAATTATAAAAATGCCGCTAGCGTAGTACAACACATTCTGCCCAAGAATGTTGACGAGGATGAATATAAACAGTAGAGTATTGCCATGTTATTGAATTGCAAGTGAAGTAAACCACAGTGGAGTAATGATTATTTGAATGAAGGAAAAAATAGATAATAATAATAACGCACACGCATAATGATACATACACATTGACAGCAGTGGGCGGAGTAACCAAAGGGTTCCTGGATGGTGATTGGAGTGGCGAAGGACCGAGAGATTTCTGGATCTAAAGTCTTAAAACTTCCACAGGTTGATCTACGTACTCTGAAAAAGAAAGTTGGGTCTTTTAAATTCAATGAGTAGTTTCCCAGCCATAAGGACACCTTACAGACTACAGCACTATTAAGTAAGAATTGGGAACCAAGAATTTTGATATTTCAAGGATAAAATCCTATTTTAGATCAGGAAATCTGCAAAATAATGATTAATTTTCTGATAATTAGTGTTCCCCTCCCATCCCTAGCAGTATGGAATGTTGAAAGTTGCGGATATGAACCTGACAAGCTTTCCACCTTAACAATAAATAATCATGTTCAACATTATATAAATATATTGTATTTAAAGCGTAATATATATATATATATATATATATATATATATATAAATATATATTATCAACTCACTCATAATTAGGAAGGAATATAGTCAGCATAAATAATTGAATTATCGAAAAATCTACTGATGCACAATTCAACCAGCATTAAGATAATCCTAAACAAGATTAATTTGTGTTCATGGATGTGAAAGACTTATAACCATGACTTGCTTTGGCAGCACAATGTGGGCAGATCTTGACGAGACACAAGTCAAAAACCTTCTAATTATGATATTTCTCCCATTCACAATTATAATAATTGATTATATTTTACTGATGTTATCTATTTCATTGTGAAACTCACTACATCTCCAAGATTAGCATACAATATTGAACCTCATGATAATATTTATTTACCATTGGTAAGAGAGTGTTATTATTATCATTATCATTATTATCATCATTATTATTGTTATTGTTATCATGAAAAGCAGGATGTTATAAGTCCAAGGGCTCCAAAAATGGAAAATATCTCAGTGAGGAAAGGATATAAGAAAATGAATAAACTATAAAAGTAATGAATAATTAAAATAAAATACTCCAAGAACAGTAACAATATTAAAACAATCGTTCTCAAATAA
>NC_090740.1:122510737-122513237 GCF_036898095.1 Palaemon carinicauda | reverse complement strand
ATATATATATGAATATATATGTATGTATTCATATATTTATATAATGTATATATATTTATATGTATATATACATACATATATATATGTATGTGTATAATTTAAATATATATATATATATATATATATATGTATATATATACTGTATATGAATATACATATATATACATATATATATATATATATATATATACTGTATATGAATATACATATATATATATATATATATATATGTATATTTATATATATATATACACATACATATACATATATATGTGTATGTATATTTATATGTATACACACACATATACATATATATATATATATATATATATAAATTTAATTCACTTGTCAATTCCATATGAATGCCGATTAGGAAAAATTTTAACAAAGGATTATTTATGACATTATCATTAGCACTCATGATTTTCCTGCTTTTATCCACACAATTTAATATAACAAATCAACTCTGCCTCGAGAATAAACAGACAAAAGGTAATTGTATTTATGAAAATGGTTATGCATAAGAGTTAATACAATAAGAAAATAAGCTCAAACCACTTGTCCAATGGAGGGGATAAGAGTTAATTTTGACTCTACTGTGTATGTTCATGACAATATAAAATTTTTGATTAGAATAGTTTTGATACCAACGCTCGTTACTATTATAAGTCCAATAAAAAATAATTTTGAACTTGAGCAAGGGGACAGTCGTAGGGAAACATGTAAAAGGCAAATTAACATAATAAAGGATGAAAATTGTAAATAAAGATAACTGAGGAAATTAAAATTTCTCCACCAATATGCCAGGGTTAACAGTGAAACTTTTTTTTTTTTATGCTAACCCCAGGTTTTACTAATTTATTTATGTTTTTTTTTTTTTTTTTTTTTTTACAAAATTGGGGTCGCGACCACCCACCCTGGGTCCAGCGTCTCCACTATTAATATGAAAAAAATTTCTCTATTTTCTAAACACAATGTTTGCAAAAGCTATAAATAGTGAAATATCTTGAGTTCTATAAATATTGTTATGAAATGTAGCTATGATGTTAAACCCTCCCAAAAATAAGAAAAAATTTAGCTCTTTAAAATACAGAACGATCTTTAATAATATCTACATTGTTGTAGAAAACTAGAATTTTTCAAAAGGCAGCATTCAATTTTAAGAATTTAAAGAATATATACATTTTCTTTATTAAATCACTAGGACAAAATGAGCAATATCACACCAGCTATGAAAGCCTTATAATTCTTAAACTGCAGAAGTATCTGCCCATGAAACTCTCTATTGGTCTTTTCATATCTACTGCAGCTGTTAGACCCATAAACACTTTAATAATTCTAGAAATTGTTTTTTCCCCAGATACTAACTCTTTTAATTTAACGTTCTGTATCAAACTCCTTCATATATAAAACACACACCCAAATACATATATATATATATATATATATATATATATATATATATATATATATATTGTATACATACACAGTATATTATATATATATATATGTATATATATATATATATATATATATATATATATATATATATATATATATATAAATAAATGAAATTTTAAAGTAATCTTCACTACCAAGTTTCAAGAAGGGCATTTAATGTTTAGGGGGCTTTAGTTTAATTAGCTTTCAACTTTCCTTGCTGTTAAATCGTTGAGAAATAAATTAGATAATTTTCTTTAAGATTACGAGAGAATAAAGACCTTGAGAAGCATATGTTAACAATTTTCTTGAAATTGACTCTACCCTTTTTTGAGCATCTGCAAGCAAAGTGTTTTGATTTAGTTTTATTTAAAATTTCAGTACAGCAAAAATCATTGCTTGTATGATTATCTACTAGTTGTACTTTTGTCTATTTCATGGGCTTCCAATGGTAAAACAAAACTAAAAGTTTAAAAAGACATAAAGGTTTATATTGTTAAAAAAAAAAAAGTTTAATAAATATAATATGCATAAACGAAGAGAAATTCAGCTACAGATAATCATTACACACCAACAAAATTTATGAATTGTTCAGTTGCTTTCTCTCTACAAGTTAGCTTTTATGGGTGATAAAATCCCTAGACTAACACCTTTACATTTACCCTGTAACCTGTATTTGAGAGCCAAAATATTTCAGAGGAAACATTAAGCTCATTACAGGAAATCATAAATTCAACCAATCTCTAAATTATATTGATGCCCAATCTAGGTTTCAATCTGTTCTGCATTAGTGTTTAAAGTTTCATTCTGACCTGTTGCAAGAAATTTCCCCTGTCTAGGGACTAACTAGATTTGTTGGATAGAACCTTCCTATCAAAACTTATTCCCGATTTGATATCAACCTCTTGCACCATTGTTGTTAGTGCGTTAAGCATGTTAAGACTATTTTCTCAAAATTCCGACCATCCTTTAAAGACTTAATTTCCCGCACAATAGCATCCAACTTTTACTACTCGGCATGCAGCTAATTTTAATAGTCCTGCCCTTCCCATCTTAAAGT
>NC_090740.1:122500737-122505737 GCF_036898095.1 Palaemon carinicauda | reverse complement strand
TTACTAAGCAGAAAATATGTCGATGTAATCAGTAGTCTAGCAGGATATTGATGCTTGCGGTAAGTTTGAAAGAGAAGTTAAAGTATATATATTTTTTAAATCTTATTAGGTTTTCTAATCTTCATGAAAATATCAGAGTATTTTTTGAATTTATCTTTTCATTCCATTGTACTTCTAAGTCCTAGCCATTTTATGCAGCTATGATTATAAAAAATTTTGCAAATAAAATTTACTTTCCTAATGTCCTTATATTCCATAGTTTGTGAGTTTTACTGTGCCTCACAACAATGTTTTTAAAATAAATTAGATTTCAGATATATTTCTTATCAATGTAAGATGACGTTCCAGGTGCAAGGCGTACTAAAGATTTTCAACTAATTACATGTCTTATGAAAGTTTAATTTGGTGATACAAACTAGTTAGTCCCTTTGGTTGCTGCAACCTCACCATCCTTGTGAGCTAAGGATGGTGGGTTTGGGGGGAGCCTATAGGTCTATCTGCTGAGTAATCAGCAGCCATTGCCTGGCCTTCCTTGGTCTTAGTTTGTTTGGAGAGGGGACTTGGGCATGATGTCTTGTGAAAGCTTAATTTGGTCATACAAACTAGTTAGTTCCTTTGGTTGCTGCAACCTCACCATCCTTGTGAGCGAAGGATGGTGGGTTTGGGGGGAGCCTATAGGTCTATCTGTTGAGTAATCAGCAGCCATTGCCTGGCCTTCCTTGGTCTTAGTTGTTTGGAGAGGGGGCTTGGGCGCTAATCATATGTAATATGATCAGTCTCTATGGCATTGTCCTGCTAGATGGGGCAATATCACTGTCCCTTGCCTCTGCCATTCATGAGCGGCCTTTAGAGTATGTATAACCAGTCATAATAAGCATTGATTTAAGTGCTCTTTATATTTCATTCTTAGAATGTAACTAACTATCCCTGATAAATGCAGCTCATGGGACATTCACCTATCTCCCTATTTTTGCCTTATAAACATTGTAATAACATTGATATTGTCTTCTTTACTGTAAGGAAGTAATCTTCACCTAATATTCCAAAGAGGTGGCTTGCAAAGTGAGTTTCATTATTGGATAAACGTGAATTCATGTATAAATCTTGTTTGAAAAGAGCTCCTGTTCAGAGCACAGCACTATGTAATGCCAATAGAATTTGAATCTTCCTTTGACAGAATACTTGTTTAAGCAATGTAATTCATGCATTTCTTTCTTTCTTTTTCCTTTTAACTTTCACATCAGTCACAATTCAGTGTTTCATTTGCAACAGGAATTATGCTACGTTTGTAAAAATGAACAACTCTTTCTTACATCAGATTTGCCAAATTCTATTGAAGAAACGTTGCCTGAAAAACTTGTTTATATTGACAGATTTGCATAATTATTTTTGTCTTGTATTTCCTGATTCATTTTGTTTTCCATGAATATTTCCTTTTCCTGAAGACATCTCTATTCTCAATATAGGTTCAATGGCCATTCCTGAACCTCGCTCTGGTTTATATACAGTAGTCTGTAATATATCATATGTAGTACATACATACACACATACATATATATTTGTATATATATATACGTATATATATATATATATATATATATATATATATATATATACATATACTGTATATATATATATATGTATATATATATATATATTATATATGTATATACACATATATATATCATACTGTGTATATATTCATATATATAATTTCTTAGCGGGGATACATTAACGTGGCGAAAAGCTGTACTAGTTAGGGCCAATCATACTAGGTTGGTTTGCTGTGATTGATCAAACTAAAATCCCCCACCATTACCAACCCTCAGTGGCAAACGTGGTGATGGAAATGCCTAATACTAGACATAAGTAAAGATATGTCTGATTCCTTTATCCTACAGTCGACTAGAGATGGCAACATTTGTTGTTGTTGTTGTTGTTGTATATACACGCATACATATAGATATAATTCATATCTATATTTATATATATATATATGTATATATATATATATATATATATATATATATATATATATATATATATATATATATATACTTATGTCGTTTAGATTACTAAAAGGGACGAGACGAGGTGACTGGGAATTCCCCTCGCTCGTATATTTATTTCCTGAGAGATATCAAAGAAGAGAAGCTGGAAGGAGAGAGAGTGTTCCCGAAAATCTAGTTTTGGGGTGTCTGAATGTGCGTGGATATAGTACGATAGAGAGTAAAAGATGTGATATTGGAAGTACGTTTTTGAATAGAAGGATGGATGCATTAGCCTTGTGTTAGACAAAGATGAAAGGAAAGGGTGAAGTGATGTTTGGTGAAATGTCTGGTAAAGTGTCTGGGATTGAAAGGGGAAGAGCGAGAGAGGGCGTAGCATTATTAATAGGTGAATGGATGACAGGTAAACTAGTGAATTGGAATGATGTATCATCTAGATTAATGTGGGTAAAGGGTTAGGTTATGTAAGGAATGTTGGGCTTTTGTTAGTACATATAGGCCAGGTTGTAAGAAAAAGGAAGAAGAGCAGATTGCATTCTTGAATAAATTAACTAGGTGTGTAGGAGGTCTGGTAGAAGGAATTGTTTAGTTGTGATGGGTGACTTGAATGCCAGAGTGGGGCTAGAGAGGTATAATGTGTCATTAGGAAGTATGGCGTATTGGGTGAAAATGAGAGTGGTAACATACTGGTGATAAGCTGTAGTTTTTACAAAAAGAAAGATAATAAGTATACATGGGTAAGAGTGACAAATGGAAGAGTGGTAAAAAGGGCATTAATGGATTATGTGATGATAGAAAGAAGGATGTTTGGAAGTTTGAAAGATGTGCATGTGTGTATTTGGTTGATGTTTTTGTTGGAAAATTAAGTGTTGCCAAAGAGAGGAAAATATAGTTGGAGATGTAAAATGGTGGTAGTAAAGATTGAAGAGTTAGGAAAACAGAGGTAAAAAGTGAATATCAAGAAAGGTTGGAAGTGGCATATGGCAGGGTAAAGGTGAGAGATACTGATGATCTATAGAGGGGTAAGTTAGTAAAAGACAATTTTGTTGGAGGCAGCATGAGGAATGGTAGTGAATGGTGGAAAGAAGAAGTGAAGATGAAAGTGGAAGAGAAAAAGAGGGCATCTGAAGATTGGCTGCAGAGTAATATTGCAGAGAAGTATGAAAGATATAGAGAGAAAAATGTGGAAGTAAAACGCGAGGTAACTGAGGCCAAGAGAACGGCTGACTGGAGGTGGGATTAGGTTGGTCATATGAAGAGAATATGAATAAGTTTTGTAAATAAGTGAAGAAAGTAAGGAAGGGTGGATCGAAAATTGAAGAGACAGTGAAAGATGAAAACGGAAGGGTGTTGAAAAAAAAGTGGTAAGGAAAAGGTGGGGTGAATATTTTGCCTTACTAACAATGTAATATCATTGATATTGTCTTCTTCACCTAATATTTCAGAGAGTTGACTCACAAAGTGAGTATCATTATTGGATAAACGTGAATTTTTGTAAAATTCTTGTCTGAAAAGAGCTCCTGTTCAGAGCACAACACTATGTAATTCTAATAGAATTTGAGACTTCCTTTGATAGCAAACTTAGTTTAACATTCGTGGTGCTACGTTTAGGTAATATAATTCATGCATTTCTTTCTTTCTTTTTCCTTTTAACTTTGACATTAGTCAAAATTCAGGGTTTAATTTCCAACAGGAATTATTCTACCTTTGTGAAAATGAATACCTTTCTCGTATATCAGATTTGCCAATTACTACTGAAGAAACGTTGACTGAGGAACTTGTGTAGATAGTGGCTCATGGGCGCTTAAAATGCAAATTGACAGATTTGCATAACTCTTCTTATTTCTTTTTTTTTCATGGTTCAATTTTTATTCCATGAATATTTCATTTTTCTGAAGCTATCTCGTTTTTCAGTATACGTTTAATGGCCATTCCTGAACCTCGCTCTAGTTTATATACAGCAATCTGTAATATACCATATGTAGTACACACACATGTATATATATGTATATTTATGTATATATATATACTGTGTATATATTCATATATATACTTTCTGAGTGTAATTACACTGACGTGGTGAAAATTTTTATTTTTTGCCATGATCAGTAAAGCTGTACTAGTCAGGGCCACCCATACTAGGTTAGATTGCTGTGATTGATCAAACTAACGCCCCACCATCATCAACCGGCAGTTTCGAGTGTGGTGATGGAAATGCCAAACCTCGGACATAAATAAAGATACTGTATGTCTGATTCCTTTGTCCTGCGGCAGATTGGAAATAGCTGCATTTGTTGTTGTTGTTGTTGTTGTTGTTGTTGTTGTTGTTGTTGTATATATATATATATATATATATATATATATATATATATATATATATATATATACGGATAGATATAGATATAATTCATATATATATATATATATACATATATATATATATATATATATATATATATATATATATATATATATATATATATATATATATATATATATACATGCATATACATGCATATATCATTTAGCTTACTAAAAGGGACGAGACGAGGTGACTGGTAATTCCCCTCGCTTGTATTTTTATTTCCTGAGATATATCAAAGAAGAGAAGCTCGAAGAGAAGAGAGTGCTCCCGGCACTCCAGTTTTGTTGTGTTTGAATGTGCGCGGATGCAGTATGATAGAGAGTAAAAGATGTGATATTGGAAGTATGTTTTGGAATAGAAGGATAGATGTTTTGGTCTTGTGTGAGACAAAGATAGAAGGGAAGGGTGAAGTGATGTTTGGTGAAGTGACTGGTAGAGTGTCTGGGATTGAAAGGGGAAGAGCAAGAAAGGGTGTGGCTTTATTGCTGAGTGAATGGATGACAGCTATAGTAGTGGAATGGAAGGAGATATCATTATGTTAATGTGAGTAAGGGTTATGTTGGGTATGCTGGGCTTTTGTTAGTGGTTATGGGCCATGTTGTGAGAAAAGGGAAGACGAGATGATT
>NC_090740.1:122460737-122495737 GCF_036898095.1 Palaemon carinicauda | reverse complement strand
ATGTAAATAAAAATATATTCTTTAAAAATGCCTAAAATAAAGAATATTCTACCTAGTAGTAATTTTTTAACAACTCTAGTGAAAACTACCCTAGAGAGAGAGAGAGAGAGAGAGAGAGAGAGGGAGAGAGAGAGATAGAAGAGACTCCTGTTCATAGAGAGAGAGAGAGAGAGAGAGAGAGAGAGAGAGAGAGAGAGAGAGAGAGAGAGAGAGAGAGAAACTCCTGTTCATAAGAAAATGCTTCTCTTGGTAGTTTGAGAAGGGAGCAAATAACAAATAGTTAATGTGCTATTTAACTTTAAATAGAGTGATATCACGCTTATGATCACAGCATGTGAATATTAATGCAATAAATACACTCACGATAAACGTAGTAAAGAGAAAATTCCTTGAATAATTTAAAAAAAAAAGTAAATAAAAAGAAAAAACGTCCAGATTTATATATATATGAAGGTTTGAATGTTATGAAAATATACTAAATGGCTCAAAAGAATTTTTTTTTTTTCATTTGCGAGGATTATATTTACTTTTACAGAAAAATCACTTCCACGATGAAATAAAATTTGTAGCGATAAGATTTTTGGAAGGAAATGTCTTCTGTATGATAAGCTCTGTAAATATTAATTTCGTTTCACATTCGTAAAAAATTGCCCTGAATGTATATCTATCACTGATGGGTTTTAATACTTACTCAAAAACGATAAATGTTTTTTTAGATTGCATAGGGTTATGGTGGCTGGTGAACGCCAGACTGGGGTTCGAGTCCCGCTCAAAGTCGTTAGTTTCTTTGGTTGATGCAACCTCAAATATCCTTGTGAGCTAAGGATTGGGGTTTGGGGGAGCCTACAGGTCTATCTGTTCATGAATCTCAAGGGCAAGGGGCATTGCCCTTTCGAACAGGACAATGCCCTAGAGACTGACCATATATACACGTGATCAGCGCCCAAGCCCCATCTCCACCCAAACTAGGACCAAGGATGGCCAGGCAATGGCTGCTGATGATTCAGCAGATAGACCTATTGACTCCCTTAGTTCACAAGAAACTAATGAATTTGAGCGGGACTCGAACCCCAGCGTGACTTTCACCAGTCAGGGACGTTACCACATCGACCGCCACAATCCTTCATTGCTAGGTGGAGACTGGTCTTGGGTGCTAAGCATATGTTTAGATGGTCTCTGGCATATTGTCCTGTCCCCTTTTTGACGCTTTGAACTTTTAGAAATTACGAGGGACTTCAATATAATATATGATGAAAATTTTGTTTCAAAATACAAAGCAGTAGTGAATTGTAACTAGCATGAGTATGGTATTATTTAAATCCCTAACCTCTGACAACAGCAATTTAATAAATGGTTGCAATATTTTAATTAATAATATACACCTACACACATATTCATATGTATATATATATATATATATATATATATAGACATATATATAATATATATATATATATATATATATATATATATATATATATATATATATATATATATATATATATATATATATATATATATATATATATATATATATATATATATATATATATATATATATATATATATATATATATATATATATATATATATATATATATATATATATATATATATATATATATATATATATATATATATATATATATATATATATATATATATATATATATATATATATATATATATATATTCATAATCCGTTCCATCAGGCATATATTATATTTTAATATATGTCAGAACACTCGAAGATATCTACACAGGAAGAACAACAATCCCAAAACTACATAACGACAAAGAGAACATTTTAATGGAGAAAGGAGTTAGGCAGTGAAACCCGACCTCTCCTAAATTATCCACAGCAAGCATAGGAAAGTTTTTGAAAATTTAGGTTGTGTAAATGTAGCAATTAACATTAATGGGGAGTACTTTAACAACATAGAATTTGCAGATGATATAATTTTATTTAGTGAATCATAGGAGGAATTGCAACAGATGATGGAATATTTAAATAGAGAAAGCAGACATGTAATAATGAAAATGAATATGAGTAAAACTAAGATAATGTTCAATGAAAATACAAAGTGACACTAGGTGGACGAACCACGTAAATGTTGTTAATGAATACACGTACTTAGGGCAGATAGTAAATGTTTCCTTAGGACATGAGACCGAAATTGAAAGAAGGATAAGCATGGGATGGAAGAGCTTTTGGTAAACAAAATGAGATAATGAAATGTAAAATGCCCTGTTCTCTTAAAAGAAAAGTATTTAATCAGATGGTCCTACCAGTATTAACTTACGCATAAAAAACTTGAACTGTAATAAAACCTTAGAAAATTGGCTAGTTATAACTCAAAGAGCTATGGAAAAAAAAAAAAAGCAACATGGATATGGATAAAGCAGCAAAATAAAGTAGGGTTTTCTAACATGTAAGAAAAAACAGTGGATATGGGCGGGACCCGTAATGGGTATATTAGATAATTAATGGACATTTTAAATAACAAGATGAGTGCTTAGGGAATGCAAAAAAAAAAAAAAAAAAAAAAAAAAACGGGGAAGGTAAAGAAGGTAATGGATTGACGAAATAACGTTTGGGGGATAAACTGGTTTAGAGAGGCCATAAGCAGACTCGAGTGAAAGGCCATATCTGAAGCCTTTGTTATGCAGTGGACTAGTAACTGATGATGATGATGATGATGAATATATGCAGATATGCTATAAAAATAACTTTGATAAGAGGAAATTGCTATGAATGCTAAATACTATAAATAGCACTGAAAGAAGATTATATGTTAACATAATCACTAATTAAATGAAGATAGAGTAATTTCAAAGTAAGAGAGACATAATTTACAGCATATCAACAATAGTAAACAAGTGTATGTTGGTTCACTTTAAAGCTAACCTCCTCTCGGTTATGCTATACATAAAAAATAACTTTTCTTTAGGCATCCTTACCATGAAAAATAAAATGTCGGGCATTTCAACAATGCATTTGATTAATAGCCTCGCCGGAATAATGTAAAAAGTCTAAATGGTGGAGCAAATAGGCCTGATACAAAGTGGAAAAAGTTTTGGTGAAAGTTTTACATCTTAGCCTAATGACTCTTTCATAATTCAGAGCTGGTGTAAGACGATGTGGTAAATTTCTTTAGGGTAATTTACAAGTCATCACAGTTACTGTACTTATAACTATAGCTTCCAAGACTCTACAGGATATGAGAAACCTTGAAGGGAAAACAGAACAATTAAATAAAAGTGGGAAAGGATTGATTGCTTGATTTCAGTTTTTCTGGCATCCTGACATCTAAGGTCATTGACGCCGATATCGTTTACTGTAAATAAATAAATAAAAATATATTCAATTAAGCCATAAAAGCAAAGATGTCATATTAAGAGTTAAACATCTTTCAGAAGACCTGCTTCTGAAATAAAGCTAAAAATACCACAAGCATGGTAAGACACATCAAGTCCAAGAATCTTAGCAAGGAAGAACCTGCCACCCTCACCTCGAGCCTCAAACAGATTTCCATTTCTTTCACTACGAGTGTGAAAGGAAGGAAAGGTACTAGGAATTGGTTTTCGAGTTAATGCAAACCTATCACCATTGGCAGGAACGTGGCCAATATCAGTGGTAGTTTCTTGCATTTTTCCAACCCAAATTCCATCTGCAAAATAACTATGAAGTGATGAATTTAATTGTTTTGTTTCCGGAAAGATTTTGAATTTTAATTATATTTTTCCGTTTTTTTATATATCTTTTTAAAATTTTTCTTTTTTACATTATTTTCCCCAGTTGATCGTCCTATTGGTTTGCATCGCCTGAGTAATACTACATCGGATAATAATGACATTAATAACGATAATGGTAATAATAATGATAAAAGCAAGGGTAAATGGCGTTGATATAAATCTAAGATTATTCTTTGAAATTTCTGATGCAGACGTGACGATGGAAATTAAAAGTACTATGAGTTAATCTGTCATAATTCAAGTATGCTTAGGTAAAGGTTTAAAGGCCACTAGGACCAAGGAGGGCCAGGCAATGACTGCTAATGGCAGCAGATAGACCTATAGGCTCTCCAAAAACCCCCATCCTCAGCTCACAAGGATGGTGAGGTTGCAGCGACCTAAGAAACTAAAAAGTTTGAGGTGAACTCGAACCCCAGTCAGGGACGTTACCACATCGGCCACCACCACAACCCAGCAGTGAAAGGGTGATTGTATATCTTTATAAAGGTATATGTAATATAAATAATGTATTTACATGCCACTTGCCCGTATCCTTTGAGAGCATATCCTAATTAACTCTGTCTGTCTGTCTGTCTGTCGAGAAGATTCAAAAGAAATTGGAGAAAGAAATAAAATCTGTCTGTCTGTCTGTCTGTCTATCTGTATGTCTGTTGAGAAGTTACCTAAGAAATTGGAGAAACTCACTCTGGCTGTCTGTCTGTATGTCTGTTGAGAAGTTCCAAAAGAAATTGGCAAAACAAAAATAAAATCTGTCTGTCTGTCTGTCTGTCTGTTGAGAAGTTCCATAAGAAATTGGAGAAGGAAATAAAATATGTCTGTCTGACTGTCTGTCTGTCTGTCTGTCGAGAACTTCCAAAAGAAATTGGCGAAAGAAATAAAATCTGTCTGTCTGTCTGTCTGTCTGTCTGGAGAAAGAGATAAAAATCACAGGGCTCTGAAAGTCTATAGCCATTCATTATTGGCTGGATCAGATGATCACAAGAACCCATATGGCAATGTCTTCAAATTCATTAGGGGTCATCTCCCCTTTGGGGTCATCTCCCCCTGTAATAACACCAGCCTGTAGTTATTTATAGTTTGGGACATTATATATTACACTAACCAATATAATTCAACCGTATTAAATCCTCTTCTTTAATATAAAACAAAAAGATCCATACTGTAAATATAAAAAAAAAACTTTTTGAAAACATCCCGTTTACCAAGATAATTTATTAGATATTTGCTCCAATTTGGGTTTTCCTTTTCCAAATTCATACTTCAGTGATTCTAAATTGGGGTCACATATATGTTTTATTTATTTTTCAAACGGTTGAATAAATATCTAGATTCGAGTTGGTGGATGCCGTTCAAACATATGAATTTTCTATTTTATTGTAATTGTTTCCTTCAATTAATACTTTTGGAATCATAGATTGATATTTGTATTTATTTTAGAATTGACTCAATTAATCGCTAGTTCTCAAATGTTAAAAAAGAGGCTTCGCTTTTATTGTTTTAATGTTACTTTTTCTCCTAAGATTTATCAAATCACTCTCTCTCTCTCTCTCTCTCTCTCTCTCTCTCTCTCTCTCTCTCTCTCTTTTGATCTATTCAAAATGGGACATGATAATGCATTCCTATACATTGTTATCATTATCATATCATTAATACACTGTTACATTATATGTTCATATATTATTTTATTCATAATTAGGCTAAATCTATGAGTTGTATCGAGGAAACGAAAAACTTAATAAAAAAAAAAAAACTGCAATCAAAGGTCGCCCATGATTGCCAGAGACAAAGGAAAGGGTAATGTTCTACAGACTGGTCATACATACTGTATGCACCTACTTACTGTATGATCATCGCACAAGACCCCTCTCCACCCAACCTAGGCCCAGGGAGGGCCAGACAATTGCTGCTGATGAATCAGCTAGTAGGCCGGAGAAGTTGTAGATAGAACTGAAAGTTATCGGGCTTGGACCGGGCTCGAGTAAGTGAAATTCAAGAAGCTACCATTAAGCGGCATTTTCGTTATTTGTTCAATTTTATGATGGAATTTGACATTAACTTATACCATTTCTTTGGTTTATTGTGTCGTATATAGATAAACTATATCACTAAATATCGTCTACAAGGTCGATTCTGAAGCTGAGCATCGCTGAATTTGGTCTGTAAGACACCATTCCGATTTTCTTCATACCGTAGAATAACATATTTTCAATAATATGCAAGTATGTATTTGCAACAAATAACCATTATTTTTCTTATGGCATAGATTACTCTGCATATACCTACATTCTTACCTTTATTGTGTTCATGAGGAGTTATGGGGGAAAGGTTGAGTGCATGAATGATAAGGAAAGGAAAAATAGTTAGACAAAATAGTAAACTGTACGAAAAAAATTGAAATATTATTAGCCAATAGAAGAGTAGTGAAAAGGTACCAAAAAACAGCAATAGCGAAAAGGAAAATAATATCCAGTATAAACCAAATTATATACCTTTGTAATTAGAGAGTAATATAAAAAACAGTATCCTGTTCTGATAAGATTAAACTGATATTTCAGGTTAGTAATATTGATTGTGTCATGTTGGCACCAGATAACGACGCACATTACAGTTTTAGAGTCAAATTTAAGAGACTGGCTGACTCTACATCAGTATCTGCCTGTTTGAATGATCTATAGTAAATTCTTTTTATTGAGGCACATTTGCACCGACTCACAGAAGTGCCCTTTTAGCTCGGAAACGTTTCCTGTTATCTGATTGGTTAGAAGTATTATGTCCAACCAATCAGAGCTCAGGAAACTTTTCCGAGCGAAAAGGGCACATCTGCGAGTCGGTGCAAATGCGCTTCATTTAAAAGAATTGAGTGTAGTGTCAATCATAAATACAACTATTTCATATTCTTCTTTATTCGTTCAGAACTTTGTGAACATTCCACATGTTTCTTTAATCTCTCTGTAGGAATCTTTTAGTTTTATCAGTTAATGAACCTCACTTTCTCCTTATCCCCTTTGTGAAAGAGCAATTGGTCCCTTTATATGATTATTATTATTATTATTATTATTATTATTATTATCATTAGCAGTAGTAGTAGTAGTAGTAGTAGCAGTAGTAGTTAGTAGTAGTAGTAGTAGTGGTAGTAGTGTGCTCAAGGGCTCCAACGGGGAAAAATATCCCAGCGAGGAAAAGAAAAGAGAAATATATAAACTATATGAGAAATAATGCAAAATCATAACAAAAATGATTAAAACACAATTAACACATTTAAACAGATCTTTCATATATCAACTATCAAAAGACTCCTGTTAGTCTTGCGCTCACAGGGAGAAAATGCTAAAGTTAAGGTGAATTAAAACGACATATCCATTTGCTGCTATTCCTGTCTCTGAGAGCTTTCTGATTTTTCCAGTTTTAGCCTTTGTGAATAAGCTGACAAAATTGTTAGACCGGATTGTCTTCTCCTTTCCAAAACCTACACAGTGGAAAGCGAGTTTCTGCGTGACCACCCAAAAGCCTAACGAGATTAACAATAAATCCAAAAGGGAGTTACATGACTGTGTTGGATTAAGCTGCTCTTCAAGTTTTGCAAGACACTCAAAATTAGTTTTTGGTACAATATTCATATTCCTTTTCCTTCATATGCAGAGAGAAAGACTTGTTAGGCTGATTTTATACATGTGTTGTATATTGTTTGATTAATTTGAATGATAAAATCAACGAAAGTCTGCATCTTCAAGCACACACGTGAAAGAGAATTCTCCATTTGGTTTGAAGGCAGGAATTTATTTGCATTCATGAATATGCTGGTTGAGTGAACAGCAGTGAACTATCCAATGGAACTAGGACACCGAAACAGGATAGGTGAATGTCTCGCTTTTCTAGAAATCTTGTTACACCATAAAGTAAAGTTTAACTTTTCCTTTTAGGATAAATGCCTGACATTTCATATCCTTTGACAAAACGTATATCAGATGGGTAGCTTTCTTTTCATTTGTAACGATAAAATTTCAGAGGAATATCAAAATATTCAAAAAGTCATGAGGGTTATTGAAGAGGATGTGAGACATGGCACTCACATAAAGAAACCTGAAAATTTATATCAGTCGGTAGATGGAAAAACCAAAAAGAAAATCTATCAAAGAGACAATATTATAATTGGCCACCCTCTTCAGGACTGGGCTGATTTGGCATGTATGAATGAAGCATGGAAAAAGTGAGGCAAGCAAACACAAAAGTAACACAAACTTTAGAATAATGTAGCCTGACAAAACACTAAACTACATTTAATATTTTCTGTATTGTTGACGCTGAATTTGATCGAGTGCAACATATTTCGGTATTTGCTTCTGTGTTTTATGATTGAAGGATAGAAATTATCTTAAAGAAATTGTGACTCAATAAAGTTAGCAAGTACGTAGTCACAAGATGGGCAACAAGATTTTAAGTCAGGCAAGTGCACAAGAGATGCAATAATTTCTGTACGACAATGACAGGTTAATATAGCGAAGGAAGAAAATCTTGCATATGACATTTATTGATCTGGAAAAGGCATATGAGCGTGTACCACGAAAAGAGATTTGGAAACGTATGAGGTCCCTAGGAAGACTGCCTGGTATTCAATGTACAGGTAGGCCTTCACCAAGGGCTGGCCTGAAGCCCATTTACATTCACTCTGTTGCTAGATGTACTCTCCGAAGATCTGGATAAATTGGGGAGGGTTGGTGTTAGGAGAGGCATTTAACCTTAAAACTAAATGCCAAGTATTGTGGTATGAATCTTCAGAATGACAACAATGGAACCAGGGCGTACCACATAAGCAACGCATAAACATCGCTTCAACTCTCTGACGAGGCAAGGCTTACCATGTTTTCATTATCGAACATGGCCATAGAAGTTAGCTCAAAGGGATATGAGAGTGATCTCGGGGTTGCTGTGGCCTGATTGGTAACGTCTCTGCCTGGTGTTTGCCAGTCGGTGTTTCGAGTCCCGCTCAGACTTGTTAGTGTCATTCGTTTCTGCAATCTTACCATCCTTGTGAGCTAAGGCTGGGGGGTTTGGGGGAGTCTATAGGTCTATCTTTTGAGTCATCAGCAGTCACTACCTGGCCCTCCCAGGTCCTAGCTTGGGTGGAGAGGAGGCTTGGGCGCTGATCATATAATGTATGGTCAGTCTGTAGGGCATTGTCCTACTTGCTAGGGCAATGTCACTGTCCCTTGCTTCTGCCATTCATGAGCGACCTTTAAACCTTAAACCTTCAAATGCGGGGTCTATGGCAGTAAGGGATATAAGGAGGATGGAGGTTTTGTGTGCACAGAAAACTCGTTGGTAGTGAAATAATGCCAGAGAGATTAGGAAAGGCTATGAACTGATATACGGTAGTGCAGACCATCAATGGAGAAACGGTGTTGGGGCGAAACTATCTAAGGAGTTGAAGGACTGCCCTGGGGAAGTGAAACGTGAAGGATACAAATTAAGGACCATTAAGCTCAGCGTTGGAGGAAGTATCATCAATGTAATAAGTGCACATACCCAACAAGTTGGATGTACGGAAGAGGAAAAGGATGTTCTTTGGAGGTAGAGATAAGTGAACGATTGATTATTGGAGGTGGTCTGAACGGGCATATAGGAAGTGATGATGAGATTATTGATAGGATACATGAAGGTCAGTGGCTAGGAGAGAGAAATGCTGAGGGAGAATGTGTACTGGATTTTGCAATACTCTTTGATATGGCAATAGTGAATTATTATTTTCACTAAGAAGTTGGAACATCAAGTTACATACAGGAGTGGAGGTAGGATGTCTAAGATTGACTACATACTATGTAGAAGGATACACATGAAGGAAGTGAGAAACTAAAGTCATCCCAGGAGAATATGTTGCGCCACAACATATATTACTATGTATGGATGTAAAGGTTAAAGAGCAATCAACGATAAAAGAAAACAGAGTCTTTAAAGGTTTAAAGGTCGCTCATGAATGGCAGAGGCAAGGGACAGTGATTTCACCCTAGTAAGCAGGACAATGCCCTGGAGACTGATCATATATCATATGATCAGCGTCCAAGCCCCCTTTCCACCCAAGCTAGGACCAGGGAGGGCCAGGCAATGGCTGCTGATGACTCAAAAGATAAACCCGTAGGCTACACGAAACCTATCAACCTTAGCTCACAAGGATGGTAAAGTTGCAGGCACTAAAGGCACTAAGGAGACTGAGCTTGACTCGAACCCCCTTCTGACAAACACCAGGCAGAGACGTTACCAATCAGTGGTTCAAGTAAATGATTGACAGTGGGTGTAAGAGAAGATATAAGGAGAATTGTGCTGCCGGAGGTAACTACTGAAATAAGGGAAGTACAGGAATGGCATAGCGCTGACGTGTTCAGAAATCGGGTAAAGTAAATCTAGGGAGGGACATCGGGGGAATTATCACAGAATAAAGAAATTTTCTGGTGGAATAGGAATGCACAAGAAAGTCTGCAACTTAAGAAAGATTCTAAAAGGACATGAGGGATAACCCAACAAGGGGAGAATAAGAGTCTCTTTATTATTATTATTATTATTATTATTATTATTATTATTATTATTATTATTATTATTATTATTATTATTATTATTATTATTACTATTACTTGCTAAGCTACAACTCTAGTTGGGAACGCAGGGTGCTATAAGCCCAAGAGCTCCAACAGGGAAAATAGCTTAGTAAAGAAAGGAGATAACAAATAAAAAAAAAAACAAATAAAGAAATACACTACAATATAAGTAACGAATAATTAAAATAAAATGTTCTATGAACAGGGACATCAAAATAAATCTTTCATATATAAACTACTCAAACTTCAAAAAACAAGAGGAAGACAAATAAGATAAAATAGTGTGCCCGAGTGTACCCTCAAGCAAGAGAGAAATAAGGAAGTAAAAAGATCTATGGCACAAGCTAGTGCAAAGGAATGTCAAGAAATGTATGATACCTTAGAGACACGAGAAGGTCAGACGAGGATATATAGCTTGGCAAAACCTTAAGGTAGAGCATCAGAAGATGGTAGCGAAGTAAAACAAATAAAAAGAGTGCATAGAGCTGTTATAAGAAAACGTGAAAGTATACAGATAATGGGTAAAGAATATTTTGGGAGACTATTGAATGGAGAAAACGATAGATTGATGGCATGCCAAATGAACGACTGATATCTGGTGTGTAAAAAAAAAAAAAAAAACAAGTTAAGGCACTGGGACCCGATGGGATATAGGCTAAGGAGAGTATTAAGAGAGGAGGGAAAAGATATATTGTGAGATTTATTTCAGATGTATGATGAGAGGATCCCAGATGGATGGAGGATGAGGATTTTTTTTAAATATTTAAAACATTTAAGTATTTCAATATTCAAATGACCTAATATTTAAATGTAAAGTGAAAAAAGATAAATATTTAAATATTCAAATATTTAAAAAAAATAATATATGAATATTTAAACATGTAAATATTTAAATATTCAAATATTTAAATATTCAAATATCTAAATATTTAAATATTTAAATGATTAAATGTTTATTATCTAATATTCAAAATATCTAAATTATTTAAATATTTCAATATTCAAATATTCAATTATTTAAATATTTAAACTTTTAAAATAATTAGAGTATTTAAAACATTTAAAATGAATGGGACACTGAAGTTTGTAACAACTATAGGGAAATTTAGCTTATGTCCCATACAATAAAATTATGGGAAAGAATTATAGATCAAAGGTAGAGATCAGAGGTAAAAAATATCTTCAGATTCGCTTATATTTGTGTCAAATCAAAGCACTAATGATGCAGTGTAGGCATTGAAACAGTTGATGGTACGGTATATAGGTCAGAAAAGATTGAATGTCATTTACATAGATCTAGAAAAGGCTTATGATATGGTGTCAAGCAAACGATTTGGAGATATCGAAGGGAAAAGCTGGTACCGGAAAAAAATATATAAAATTGATGCAAGAAATGTGTATAGGATTGTTGAAGTGACAGTGAGACGTTCAGAGGGGGAAACTGAAAGTCTAGAGGTGAAGGTTGGTTTATATCAGGGATATGCATTTGGTCCATTCCTCTTTAATATTGTAATGGAAGTGATGACAGAGAACGGTGCTTTCTGCTGGAACAAAGGAGGAGTTGGGGCGGAAACTTGAGGAATGGAGAAAGGCTTTCGATGGTAGAAGAATGAAAATAAGTAGAGGAAAAACGGAATACGTGCAACTCGGTATATAATTAAATGATTTTGAAGGCATGGTCCTGAATGGAGAAAAAATCAAGAGAGTGGATAAATATAAATAATTGAAATCTTTGTTGAATGAAACTGGAAGTGATGAATAAGAGATCAAGTATAGGATACAATATGGAGTGATGTTTCGGGTGTATTTTGTGAAAGGGAAGCCCTCACTTAAACTAAAGGGAATGGGATATAAAACAGACGTGAAACCAGCAATGCTGTATACCACAGAAACTCACCAGTCAAGAAGACAGATGAAAAGTAAATTAAATGTAGCAGAGGCTTGAGGATAGAGTTTGAAACGAATTGAGATGGTATGAACATGTGATGAGACGGGATGAGGGTTATGCTGGCCACAGAGTGATGGAGATGGAGGTTCCACGAAGGCGACTCAGGGAAGAGAACAGAAGAGGTGGAAAGACTGTATAATCAGGGAGGATATGCAGGAAATGTAAATAAAAACGTGGTATATGAGAGATCGAGCTGGAAGAGACTAAACACAGTGACCCCATATAAATGGTGTTGATAATGCTGTAAAGAAAAAGAAGACTAAAGTTAAGACGACACTTAAAACATGACAATACTCGTATGCCTATTTTAAGTAAGCCTGAAAATACAAATCAATAACAATGAAATTAAAAAGAATACAGAATCTCACTGAACATTAATGCGGGTCGCAGGAAACGACGATTATATTAATTTCTTGAAGTCATTGTGTAATGATTTTGACTTTCATAATATTATTACATATGATACAATATTCCTTTTATTTTGAAAATTTTCAAGATTTTTTTTTTTTTTTTAATATGGGCAGCCTCTGACAACCAAAAATAGAGTCTTCTATATTTGACTTCTCTTTTTCTTTGAATATCTATTTGAATTTACAATCTATTTATAAGTAATTTCTAGTTTATAATTTATTTTGTTGCAGTTATTTTGCGCAGCAATTTCCTCCTCATATTCCCATTGCTTTAAACTTCAGAGCTTCACCCTAACCTTCCAGGATTCGCCTGTTTTAATTATTTCATGCAAATTCCTTAAGTTAAAATTCAACGCCATTTTGTTTCTGCTTATTCGTTTCACTTCTGCGACAAGGAAGCAATTTTTGTTCACGCTGGCAAATTACTTTTCTCTCTCTTGCATTTAAAACTGCAACCCACAACACTTAACTGACCAACATGTATATTATCAAGAGTAGGTATAAATTTTATTAATAAACATTACTGTATTATTTTTTCATCGTACAAAATGAAAACAAGGACATTTCGCCTATGGGCTGTGCTAATTATGATATTTTTTTCACCACACTTACCCAGCAGAGAGAGAGAGAGAGAGAGAGAGAGAGAGAGAGAGAATGATTTGAAGTTGTCTGGCATCCCGACATCGAAGGTCATTGACGCAGAGAGAGAGAGAGAGAGAGAGAGAGAGAGAGAGAGAGACTTGAAGTTCTCTGGCATCCTGACATCGAATGTCATTGACGCAGAGAGAGAGAGAGAGAGAGAGAGAGAGAGACTTGAAGTTCTCTGGCATCCTGACATCGAATGTCATTGACGCAGAGAGAGAGAGAGAGAGAGAGAGAGAGAGAGACTTGAAGTTCTCTGGCATCCTGACATCGAAGGTCATTGACGCAGAGAGAGAGAGAGAGAGAGAGAGAGAGACTTGAAGTTCTCTGGCATCCTGAAATCGAATGTCATTGACGCAGAGAGAGAGAGAGAGAGAGAGAGAGAGAGAGAGAGAGAATGAATGATTTGAAGTTCTCTGGCATCCCGACATCGAAGGTCATTGACGCAGAGAGAGAGAGAGAGAGAGAGAGAGAGAGAGAGAGAGATACTTGAAGTTCTCTGGCATCCCGACATCGAAGGTCATTGACGCAGAGAGAGAGAGAGAGAGAGAGAGAGAGAGAGAGAGAGCATGATTTGAAGTTCTCTGGTATCCTGACATCGAAGTTCATTGACGTCAGAGAGAGAGAGAGAGAGAGAGAGAGAGAGAGTGTGTGTGAATGAATGATTTGAAGTTGTCTGGCATCCCGACATAGAAGGTCATTGACGCAGAGAGAGAGAGAGAGAGAGAGAGAGAGAGAGAGAGAGAGAGTTATGGAGGAGTAAAAAATACCTTCATTTTAATGATCTGGAAACGTCCTAATCATGGGATTTGAATATGAATTTGATAATATAAAAATATTTCTTGATTTCTTCTCATTAAATCTAATGATGTTTTCGAATCACCTATCAATAGAAGATAGTTACACTTGTTGGTAATTGGCAATTAAGTTTTTAATATATATCAACAGTACCTTCCTTTTTATTAAAAAAATAATTGATATTATTAATATATACTTTTGTATGTTTTAACTATAATTTGGGTAATCTCGTAGTATCAACTCATATTGATGCAGGCTAAAATATATAAGAGGGATGAGATATGGTGACAAGGTAAAGAAGTATGTGAGAACTTTCTATTGCAAGATTTGGAAATTATGCTTTCATATATTATTATTATTATTATTATTATTATTATTATTATTATTATTATTATTATTATTATTATTACTTGCTAAACTACAACCCTAGTTGGAAAAGAAGGATGCTATAAAGCCAGAGGCCCCAAAAAGGATAATAGCCCCCGTGAGGAAAGGAAACATGGAAAAAAATAGAATATCTTAAGAACAGTAACATCATGACCTAAAGAAAACTTCAATAAAAATAAGAGGAAAAGAACTTATAAAGAATAGTGTGCCCGAGTGCATCCTCACGCAAGAGAACTCTAACCCAAGACAGTGGAAGACAATGTTACCGAATCTATGGCACCACCCAAGACTAGAGAACAATGGTTTGATTTTGGAGGGTCCTTCTCTTAGAAGAGCTGCTTACCATAGTTAAAGAGATGAAAAAGATTAGTATGATTTATTTGATTTTATTTAACTTCCCCTAAATAAATGGCCATACGAAATATATTTCCATTATTAGGAATAAAATACCAATGCCACAATTTAAACTTTTTTTTTTGAGTTTATACCAGAGATAAATACGTAAAATACATGTTCAAGTAGACTGGATCTAGAATTGAAATGATTATAGACTGAATAATTCCGTAAAAAAATCTCTAGGTTTTCTTTATGGAAAATATAAATATTACCTATATTTTTAGTTCACATGTACTTATAAATTTGATGACATCATTGTCAGCAAAATATTCTGTATGTTGCTGTAAACAAAACATCAGTCATACCAAAGAGCAACGGAAATTACTTCTTGGTCTGTATAAATAAATAAATAAAGAAACAAATATATATATATATATATATATGTATATATATATATATATATATATCAATATATATATACATATATATATATCAATATATATATATATATATATATATATTTATATATATATATATATATATCAATATATATATATATATATATGTATCTCTCTCTCTCTCTCTCTCTCTCTCTCTCTCTCTCTCTCTCTATATATATATATATATATATATATATTCATACATACATACACACACACACATATATATATATATATATATTACATAATTAAGGCCTGAACTTGTATTTGGTTATACTTCCTATTACCTTAATTTGTAAATATTCCTTGAATTTAATTCATTCACGAAATTAGCTAAAAATCTCACTCTCAGTGCACATTCCCCTTTATGGTTCTTTTCTAACTAACAACCCACAGTCACTCTTAATCTATCTAATCTTAATGTGGTCTTTCATTCATGGCTATTTCTCTAGCGGTCTCTATTGAACTCTTAACTGTCTCCTATTTCAAACTGGGTATAGATTATGGCAAATGCGTAAATAGATCAACAATATGGTCACTCCAGTTCCTCCAGGAATGTATGCTTTTACCACAGAGGTTTCTGATCCTTTTAGTGGGAGTTCACCTGGGTTGAGAACAGTTAGTTTTTTTATAATATGGTATAAAGCTGATCCCTTTAGTGGGTGCTCCCTTGCGCTGAGAACAGTAAATTTCTTTAAAATATGGTATAAGGTTGAACCCATTAGGAGGTGCTCCCTTGCACCAAGAACAGTAAATTTCTTTAAGATATGGTATAAGGCTGACCTCTTTACTGGGTGCCCCCTTGCCCTGAGAACAGTAAATTTCTATAAAACATGGCATAAGGCTGAACTCATTAGGAGGTGCTCCCTTGCGCTGAGAACAGTAAATTTCTTAAAGATATGGTATAAGGCTGACCTCTTTACCGGGTGCCCCCTTGCCCTGAGAACAGTAAGTTTCTTTACAATATGGTATAAGGCTGACCTCTTTAGGGGTGCCCCCTTGCGCTGAAAACCGTAAGTTTCTTTACAATATGGTATAAGGCTGACCTCTTAAGGGGGTGCCCCCTTGCGCTGAGAACAGTAAGTTTCTTTACAATATGGTATAAGGCTGACCTCTTTAGGGGGTGCCCCCTTGCGCTGAGAACAGTAAGTTTCTTTACAATGTGCTATAAGGCTGACCTCTTTAGGGGGTGCCCCCTTGCGCTGAGAACAGTAAGTTTCTTTACAATATGGTATAAGGCTGACCTCTTTAGGGGTGCCCCCTTGCGCTGAGAACAGTAAGTTTCTTTACAATATGGTATAAAGCTGACCTCTTTAGGGGTGCCCCCTTGCGCTGAAAACAGTAAGTTTCTTTACAATGTGCTGTAAGGCTGACCTCTTTAGGGGGTGCCCCCTTGCGCTGAGAACAGTAAGTTTCTTTACAATATGGTATAAGGCTGACCTCTTTAGGGGTGCCCCCTTGCGCTGAGAACAGTAAGTTTCTTTACAATATGGTATAAGGCTGACCTCTTTAGGGGTGCCCCCTTGCGCTGAGAACAGTAAGTTTCTTTACAATATGGTATAAGGCTGACCTCTTTAGGGGTGCCCCCTTGCGCTGAGAACAGTAAGTTTCTTTACAATGTGCTATAAGGCTGACCTCTTTAGGGGTGCCCCCTTGTGCTGAAAACAGTAAGTTTCTTTACAATATGCTATAAAGCTGACCTCTTTAGGAGTTGCTCCCTTGCGCTGAGAACAGTTATTTACTTAACAAACTAGTACAAGGCTCCCATTAATGGAATCCCAAGCGATTTAGATAACAGTTCTTGAAATAAACAATCATATCCAACTAATATCAAAACAGCAAAGTAAATTTAACATATTAAAGAAAATTGTGATTAAAGATGTATCGAAAGGAAAATGTTCAATCTCAAAATCTCAGGAGATGAATATGTTAATCTTCTAAATTTAGACTTTTTAAACATTTTGGGTAAAAACGTAATATTATTCCAAAATATATTCTCTTATCATGTTGAAGCCTAATCAACGGAGTAGGTTGATAATATCATACATAAAAAATACGAGGTTCTTGCTGTATTCTGTCCCAATTTCATGTATATCCTTTTAAAGTATTTCCGCAGCTTATACAATCTACATTCCAGATCATTGACCCAAAACATACTAGTATTATTTTTTCTTCTTCAGACTCCAACTATGGCCACAAACATATTACTTTTTCATAGGGTGTTACCTATATTAAGATGTTTATTCATCATCACCATCATCATCTTCTACGCCTATTGACGCAAAGGGCCTCAGAAGATTCGTTGGCTAAGTTCATCTAAGGATAGCCAGTTCCTTGTGATGTGCAGTGCCTACCTAGCTAAGGCAAGTGACCCCTGCCGGTCCATACTAATTCCAGTAAGGTCATACGCCAGGCATCATTAATAAAAACCGAAAAGACACCTTGACTATCGCCTTAAACCCAATCCGTTACCCTTATGCCAGTGACTTGTTACTAGCCAAGTACAAAATCATTTCATATATCGTTGGCACCTAAAAAACCAGACGTATCCAATTAAAGATATATGCATGAGAATTTAGAGAAACTACTTTCCAATAATATTAAAAAAACTTGAGCATACTCATGACATTGCCCACCCATTCCCATTTTATAATGCTAATTTCATGTATAAATATTCATACATAAAAAAAGCACTGCCAATAAATAGGGTAATCAAATAGAAACTAGTTAACCACCGTTTACCCATTAGGTTCTTAATTAATTCTCCTTTAGGTGGCAAAACAACCCTTAATCACCAATCTTACAGTGCCCATCGATGTTACTGTCTTCTATCTTTAATAAATAAATTCTTCCAATTTTCTATTCAATTCTTACGAAAAAGCATATTATTGTCCAGCATGAAGTGAATCACATATTTCCATTACCTCTCATGTGTATTGCACAAAACCTTTTTTTATAGGAAGTTATAACAGTATAAAAGGTATCATCATAATTTATTAAGATTCCATGCTCATCATCACACAAATGCCCATTAATACCGGGATATGGGAATAAGGGTAACATAGATGATTAACCTTTATAACCTTAGATATGACAAAAATCTGAACATGAAGCTACATCATTACCCCAGTATTATTAACATTATTATTAATTGCTAAGTTGCAACCCTAGTTGGAAACGCAGAATGCTATAAGCCCAGGGGCTCCAACAGGGAAAATATCCCAGTGAGGATAGGAAACAAGGAAAAAATAAATATTTTAAGAATAATACTAAAATAAATATCTCCTATATAAACTATAAAAACTTTAACAAATCAAGAGGAAGAGAAATTTGATAGAATAGTGTGCCCGCGTGTACACTCAAGCAAGAGAACTCTAACCCAAGATAGCGGAAGACCATGGTACAGAGGTTATGGCACTACCCAAGAGTAAAGAACAATGGTTTGATTTTGGAGTGTCCTTCTCCTAGAAGAGCTGCTTACCATAGCTAAAGAGTCTCTTCTACCCTTACCAAGAGTCAAGTAGCCACTGAACAATTACAGTGCAGTAGTTAACCCTTTGGTGAAGAAGAATTGTTTGGTAATCTCAGTGTTGTCAGGTGTATGAGGACAGAGGAGAATCTGTAAAGAATATGCCACACGATTCGGTGTATGTAGGCCAAGGGAAAGTGAACCGTAACCAGAGAGAAGGATCTAATTAGTACTGTCTGGCCAGTGAAAAGACCCCATAACTCTCTAGCGGTATTATCTCAAAATGAGATACCGTGCTGAATCACAACTGTTATAAATTGCTTATGCTCTACATACCAACCAGAAACCATTGAGCAGTATATCACTGCCTGCGCCGCCTTTGAGCGAGCAGGGAAGAAAATGATCTGAGAAAATGATGAATGCAGATGTATTCACCCACTCGGCTAACGTGGGTAGCGCAACATATACTGCTTGTCAGACAGAGGATTCATATATTGATTACTGGTTATCTGGCCTCCTTTACATCGAAGGCCATTGATGCCGATATCGTTTGTTATGAAAGATGAAATAAATTTAAATTTCATTTATATCCATGAAAAACAGAAAGGTTCCTATGAAATCAAACAGCTTTCAGAAGACTTGCTTCTGAAATAATTATAAAAATGACTCTAGCATAGTACAACACATTCTGCTCAAGAATGTTGACAAGGATGAACCTGAACAGCACAGTATTGTCATATTATTGAATTGCAAGTGAAATAAACCACAGTGAAGGAATGATCATTTGAATCAAGGGAAAAATTAGATAACAATAATAACGTACACACATAATGATACATACACATTGACAGCAGTGGGCGGAGTAACCAAATATTTCCTGGATGGTGTTTGGAGAGATGAAGGACCGTGAGATTTCTGGATCACAAGTCTTAAAACTACCACTGGTTGATCTACGTACTCTGAAAAAGAAAGTTGGGTCTTTTAAATTCAATGAGTAGTTTCCCAGCCATAAGGACACCTTACAGACTACAGCACTATTAAGTAAGAATTGGGAACCAAGAATTTTGATATTTCAAGGATAAAATCCTATTTTAGATCAGGAATTCTGCAAAATAACGATTAATTTTCTGATAATTAGTGTTCCCCTCCCATCCCTAGCAGTATGGAATGTTGAAAGTTGCGGATATGAACCTGACAAGCTTTCCACCTTAACAATAAATAATCATGTTCAACATTATATAAATATATTGTATTTAAAGCGTAATATATATATATATATATATATATATATATATTATCAACTCACTCATAATTAGGAAGGAATATAATCAGCATAAATATTCGAATTATCGAAAAATCTACTGATGCACAATTCAACCAGCATTAAGATAATCCTAAACAAGATTAATTTGTGTTCATGGATGTGAAAGACTTATAACCATGACTTGCTTTGGCAGCACAATGTCCGCAGATCTTGACGAGACACAAGTTAAAAACCTTCTAATTATGATATTTCTCCCATTCACAATTATAATAATTGATTATATTTTACTGATGTTATCTATTTCATTGTGAAACTCACTACATCTCCAAGATTAGCATACAATATTGAACCTCATGATAATATTTATTTACCATTGGTAAGAGAGTGTTATTATTATCATTATCATTATTATCATCATTATTATTGTTATTGTTATCATGAAAAGCAGGATGTTATAAGTCCAAGGGCTCCAAAAATGGAAAATAGCTCAGTGAGGAAAGGATATAAGAAAATGAATAAACTATATAAGCAATGAATGATTAAAATAAAATATTTCAAGAAGAGTAACAATATTAAAACTAATGATAGCCTTTTCAACATAAAACCATTTACTGGTGGTTTGAACTTTTGAAGTTCTACCGATTCAACTACCCTATAAGGAAGATCATTCCAAAACTTGGTCACAACTGGAATAAAACTTCTAGAATACTCTGTAGTATTCAGCCTCATGAAGGAGAAGGCCTGACTATTATAATTAACTGCCTACTTAGCATTACAAACAGAATGGTACTGTCCGGGAAGATCTGAATGTAAAGTATGAGTAGAATTACGAAAAATCTTATCCAACATGCATAATGAAATAATTGAACAATGGTGCCAAAGATTAATATCTAGATCAGAAATGATAAATTTGATATATCTTATTTTTGCTTTCTGTTTAAAGTGATATCTTGGAATCTCAAGGTTTTTATCAAGTTATTATTTCGCAAATTCTCCTCTGAAACCTGACGTTCATATCACAGCTCCCGTTATTCTTTGAAGACTTAAATATCTTGTAAAGAATCAGTTTTGTTGGCCGCGAGGGAAGCGCCGAATGACGTCATCAAGGAGGTTTGATTTTTCATGTTGCAGGACTTTTGGATATATGTATTTTTTAACGTTGTGGAGGATCTTCCTAAAACAAAGAAACGCATGATGTGTTGACAGGGCAATTAAGGAGAGAGAGAGAGAGAGAGAGAGAGAGGAGAGAGAGAGAGAGAGAGAGAGAGAGAGAGATAGTATTTGGGCACCACATAATTTTCAAATGATATTGTAGCTTGAGGAGATAAGTTTCAATGATTTTTAACACTATTTTGTCGACTTTGAAAGTATCACTAATAATTTATGATTAAACTACATTTTTTTTTCTAGGAAGATAGCATTTAGATTTCTGTATCGTTACATAAAAAATGCAACTAATTCATATATATGGTGTTTATAGAGTACCATCATATTCATTATGCATTGAGGAATTTCGTCTTCGATTAAGGTTGCTGATATTTGAGTTTATTTTGTGTCCATATATATAAATTATATTCATATATATATATATATATATATATGAATACATATGTATATACATATGTATATTAATGTATATATATATATATGTATATATATATATATATATATAATCATATACTTACATATATAATCTATACATATATATATATACATATATATATATATATATATATACTGTATATATATATATATATATATACAGAGAGAGAGAGAGAGAGAGAGAGAGAGAGAGAGAGAAATAGGTATATATATAGACATTGTATAGATATATATTTTATATATATACATTTATATATATATATATATATACATACATATATATATATATATATATGTATATATATATTTATATATATACATGTATATATATATATATATAAATATATATATATATATATATACACACACACGCACACACACACACACATATATATATATATATATGTATACGTATGTATATACATATGTATATTTATGTATATATATATATATATATATATGTATATTTATATATATGTGTATATATAATCATATACTTATATATAATTTATATATATATATATATATATATATAATATATTTAGAGAGAGAGAGAGAGAGAGAGAGAGAGAGAGAGAGAGAGGGGTATATATACTGTATAGACATTGTATATATATATTATTTTCTATATATATAGATTTATATATATATATATATATATATATGTATATATATATTTTATATATATACATGTATATATATATATATATATATATATGCCCAAAGAAACACACATGCGCAGGCACACACTTGCACACACATGCATATAGTATAATAAATGCACACACACACACACACACACATATATATATATATATATATCATCTTCATCATCATTGATAAGACACTGACATAGCATTTAGCCACAGAGATATAAAAGTCACTGTCGTATCAGTTTCCTGGACCAGGGTTCGATTCCCCGGCTGGCCAGAAGCTATTATCTTTGAGTGGCTCCCCCTTGGATCTCTGATTCCGAGGTATAAAAGATATTTCAGTTAACAAGGTAATAAAATATATGGATTATTTGAATATGAAAAACACGTGTAAATATGCAAGATTTATCATATATATATACACATATACATATGAATATTTATTTGTGTATATATATATATATATATATATATATTATTACTTGCTGAGCTACAACCCTAGTTGGAAAAGCAAGATGCTATAATCCTAGGGGCCCCAACAGGGAAAATAGCTCAGTAAGGAAAGGAAACAAGGCCAAATTAAATATTTTAAGAACAGCAACAACATCTAAATAAATATTTCAATATAAACTATAAAAACTTTAACAAAAGAAGAGAAAGAGAAATTAGATAGAATAGTGTGTCCATGTGTACTGTCAAGCTGGAGAACTCTAATCCAAGACAGTGGAGGACCATGGTACAGAGGCTATAGCTCTATCTATGATTAAAGAACGCTGGTTTTATTTTGGAGTGTCCTTCTCGTAGAAGAGCTGCTTGATAGCTAAGAGTCTCTTGTAACATTACCAAGAGGAAAGTAGCTACTGAACAATTAGAGTGCAGTAGTTAATCCCTTGGGTAAAGAAGAATTGTTTGGTAATCTCAGTGTTGTCAGGTGTATGATGGCAGAGGAGAATCTGTAAAGAATATGCCAGACTATTCGGTGTATGTGTAGGCAAAGGGAAAGTCAACCATAACCAGAGAGAAGGATCCAGTGTAGTACTGTCTGACCAGCCAAAGAACCTCATAACTCTCTAGCGGGAGTATCTCAACGTGAAGCTGGTGCCATAGCCTACCTATTACCTACATATATATATATATATATATATATCACAGCGCTGGCAAGCGCGACCGGGGAACAAGCAAAAATGCTGCCAGTGCTGTTATATACGATTACGTAAACCAGAAATACCGGGTTTTCAGAAAAGTGCTTTCCGGACATAGTATAAGCTTGAAACTCTAGGATTTAGTTATATTCAATTTAACTAGACGATCCTAAAAGTTTCAAGTCCCTATCTTATAAGGTTCGTGAAATATGACGTCAGAAATATGCAAAAAAATAGCAAAAAAGACGTCAACTTTCAGGTGTTCAATATAGAGTCATGGATAGACGCTTTTTAGCAAAGTTTCAACTCTATAATCTTAGCTTCTGAATGAGCTAAATTGTGTATTAGGCTATGTGGGAATGTTTTGCGGTAATCACGAAGGCTGTAGTCACGTACTTAAGTTTCAAAAGGCATCAAACTGACATCTTTAAGCGAACTTTCAACGTTTATTTCTCACCTTCTGAATAATAAGTTATAGACATGTTTGACCTCACATTTTGAAGATATGACTATAAACTAGTTAATCAATACGCTTGCGTAAAAAAAAGAGTGATATTTTACCCAAAAACCGATAAATCGGTTGGAACTTTTGACCGGGGGAAACGTCTGTCTATATCCGAACATAACTTGACAACAAAACGTTTACCCGATTGAGCGGTTTAAAGAATTGATATAAAAATTTTAACCGGGTGTCGCCGGTCGCTTGCTTTTGACATTACCCATAGTCATAAAACAAAAAAATTCTGGGTAACGTACCTACAACTATAACGTTAAATAATAAAATAGCATACACGCCAACCTTTGATCACAGCGCTGGCAAGCGCGACCGGGGAATAAGCAAAAATGCTGCCAGTGCTGTGATCAAAGGTTGGCGTGTATGCTATTTTATTATTTAACATTATAGTTGTACGTTCGTTGTCCAGAATGTTTTTGTTTTATGACTATGGGTAATGTCAAAAGCAAGCGACCAGCGACACCCGGTTTAAATTTTTTATATCAATTCTTTAAACCGCTCAATCGGGTAAACGTTTTGTTGTCAAGTTATGTTCGGATATAGACAGACGTTTCCCCGGTCAAAAGTTCCAACCGATTTATCGGTTTTTGGGTAAAATAGATATATATATATATATATATATATATATATATATATATTTATATGATGTATAGAATTAATAATACTTGTTAATACTTTAATACTTTAAAGTAATACATATGCCACATTCAAATAAAATTACTTTATTTACTGATTCTGTTGATATTTCAAATGTCTAAATTGGGGAAACTGCCAATCTGAGCTTCCAAGTGTTCTCCATCGACTGATATTTCATTTCAAAATAATTTCCTGTTTTTCTTCAGCACTCAGATACATATTCCCCACCCCCTCTCTCTCTCTCCCTATGCAATCAGCCTGTCGAACTCTCTCTCTCTCTCTCTCTCTCTCTCTCTCTCTTCCTTTTTATTTCTCTTTCTCTCTCTCCATGCAATCAGCCCGTCGGAGTCTCTCTCTCTCACCCCCCTCCCTCCTCTTCTCTCTCTTTCTCTCTCTCTCTCTCTCTCTCTCTCTCTCTCTCTCTCTTCTCATGCAATCAGCCTGTCGAAGTTTTTTTTTAACTCTCTCTCTCTCTCTCTCTCTCTCTCTCTCTGCAATCAGTCCATCGAAGTTCTAATACTTATTTTTGGAATGACTACACGACACAGCACTGACAAATGAAGTATTAGAAAATAAAGTCACATGGAAAAAGCAGCAGTCGTCTGTGACGTCACTTCACGCTGTACTCCTGGCCAATATACCCGATTCGTTTTACGACATTAGTGTCGATCAAAGATACCGGGTTCTCTTTGAAATAACAAGGCAAAAATGTATTGGATGTACCAATCTCTACGCAAAATGGAAAGGACGATGGAGTTCGATGGCGAACAATGAAAAAGAAAACAGATGGACAAAAGGCAATAAGGTTGGTGATGATTCTTCTCCCTTGAAATAAAAGACTCATGTGAAATTGATATGGGAAACATGAGTTGCCAGAGGGAAGATGGTGGTCATTAATTGCGTTGCCAGAGGGAAGATGATGGTCATTGATTGGATTCTTATAAAGCCTTTTTTTATTTGAGTTGCAAAACGGGATTTTCTTTTAGATTTTAAATACGCATTTTAATAATAAAAATGCGAACGATATTTTTACTATGAGATACAGGTAGTTTTTGAGAATTAATAACTTGGAAATTGTTGGTAAAATTTCAACCTTGAACACTTAATAATTTTATTATATGCTACACTGTTAGAAATTTGCATCAAAATCCCGGTAAATGCTTCTCAACATTATTACAGGATTTTTTCATTTTTGAAAACGGATATATTGATGTAAAGGAGTGATATTACGGTCACCAACCCATAAAATATAATAATAAAGGTAAAATTACGGCTGCCTGTCTTTCAGTGGAATAAGGCTGGGAACAGTATATTTTTACAGAGAATTTACGATTCAAATTATTATTTTTTTTCTTTAATAGTGCATCCTATCAAACCGCCTAAACACGTACAGAAACTCGAACAACAAGTTTAAAACTTTTTATAGCTTTTTTTATATATAATGACAGCATGTACATAAATATGTTTTAGTAGTACTCATTTCTGAAAAGTGGTGTTTTATACTATAAATAATTGTGCTTTTTCATTTCGTAAATTTAATATTACTTATTTTGAAGTACTTTCACGCGTAGATTCTCACCTTCATTTCACTCATTAACTTATTATTTCATTATCACGTATTTAAATGTTAATTTCGAATCCTGATCTCCATTTAATATCACATCTGTTGAGGTAACCCTATACTCAAATTCTATTGTTAAATAATATCTTGAAGTATATTGTAAGCATATTTAATGTCATATTGTTTTCATTATAAACACAAGATGTGTGTGTGTGTGTGTGTGTGTGTGTACTTTATAACTGGTATGTAATCTCCAAATATTTTTCGTCTGGCTTATGCATGATTTCATTTGGTAACTGGAACTTTTTGTAATGTATTGTTTCATATTTTTTTTTTTTTTTCAAATTAGAATAACCAATCTTATATTGGAATAAGGATTTGTATTATGTTACACACACACATACATACGTATCTTAATACATATATATATATATATATATATACACACACATATATATACATATATATAATATATATATACACACACACATATATATATATATATACATATATATACACATATGTATATACATATATATACATGCATATATATATATATACATCTATATACATATATATATATATATATATAAATATATATATATATATATATATTGTGTGCGCTTTTTCTTGATATTGATATAAAAGCCCTACTAATCCTTTTTTATTATTATAACAACAGTGACGTTACTATTGTCATAATAATAGAAATCTGTTCTTGTCTCGTAGCGAGTCTCACCTCAACACTCATCTTAAAAAGATCTCTAAACAATCAGAGAATTCGAGTGAAATGCTCTTAAGAAAGGTATGTCCTTTCCATGAACTACATCAATAATGTATTTCCAAATGATAACTGCAAAATTTTCGTTATGCAAAAGAGGAATGTAAGTTATAATTCATATCATAACTGAGAATAACTTTCTCTCTCTCTCTCTCTCTCTCTCTCTCTCTCTCTCTCTATATATATATATATACATTTACATTTATATATATGTATATATGTATTTACACACACACACACACACACACACATATATATATATATATATATCCATATATACATATATATATACATATACACACACACACGACACACACACATATATATATATATATATATATACAAATATATATATATTATATATATACATTTATGTATATTTTATCTGTATATATATTATATATACAATATATATATATATATATATAATGTATGTGTATATGTGTATATCTATATACTCCTACATACACACACATATATGTATATATATATTTATATATATATATATATATATATATGTATATATATATATATATATATATTTATATATATAGTTATGTACATTTAATTCACCTTGTCAATCCCATATGATTACTGATTAGGAAAAATCTTAAAGGATTATTTACGACACCATCATTAGCACTTATGATTTTCATGCTTTCAGCCACACAATTTAAGATATCAAATCAACTCTGCCTCGAGAATAAACAGACAAGAGGTAATTGTATTTATGAAAATGGCTTTGCATAAGAGTCAATACAATATGAATATAAACTTAAACCACTTGTTCATTGGAAGGGATAAGTAGTTAATTTGGACTTGACTGTGTATGTTCATGATAATATAAAATTCCTAATTGGAATATATTTCATACCAACGCTCGTGACTATCATAAATCTACTTTCAAAAGTTCAATCACAAATGATTTTTAACTTTTGAGCAAGAGAACAGTCGTAGGGAAACATGTAAAAGGCAAATTAACTTAATAAAGGATGAAAATTGTAAATGAAGATAACTGAGAAAATTTATATTTTTCCACCCATATGCCAAGTTCAACAGTGAAACTTTTTTTTTTCTATGCTAACCCCAGGTTTTACTCTTATTTTTTTTCCTGCAAAATTGGGGTCGCCACCACCCAACCCTGGGTCCAGTGTCTCCACTATTAATATAAAAACATAGTTTGCAAAGCCTATAGATAATGAAATATCTTGAGTTCTATAGATATTGTTTTAAAATGTTGGTATGAATTTAAACTTCCAGATATACGAAAAAATTTAACTCCTTACAATACAGAACGATCGTTAATACGATCTGCATTGTTGTACAGAATGAAAATTTTTTCAAAATGCAGCATTTAATTTTAAGAATCTAAAGAATATATATATATATATATATATATATATATATTTTTGTTAAAATCACCAGAACAGAATGAGAAATATCACAAAATTTTAAAAGCCTTGTAATTCTTAAACTGCAGAAGTATCAGCCCATAAAACTCTCTATTGGTCGTTTCATATCTACTGCAGCTGTTAGCCCCATAAACACTTTAATAATTCTAAGAGTGGATTTTTCCCCAGATACGAACTCTTATAATTCAACGTTCTGTATCTTAAACTCCTTCATATATAAAACACACACACACACACACACACATATATATATATATATAAAAATATACACACACATATATATATATATATATATTATGTATACATATACATATACATACATATACATACACACACACACACATATATATATATATATATACATATATATACATATATATACATATATACATATACACACACATTATATATATATATATATATATACACACACACACACACATATATATATATATATATATACATATACACACACACACACACACATATATATATATATATACATATATATATATATATATATAAATACTTATACAGATATAGATATACATATATACATATATACATATATATACATACATATATATATATATATATATATAAATTAATGAAGATTTCAAAGAAATCTTCACTACCAAGTTTTTAAGATGAAAATTTAATGTTTAGGGAGCTTTAGTTTAATTAGCTTTCAACTTTCCTTGCTATTAAATCGTTGAGAAAAATTAGAATTTATTTTTCTTTTAAGATTACGAGAGAATAAAGACCTTGAGACGCATAAGTTAACATTTTTCTTGAAATTGACTCCACCCTTTTTTGAGCCTCCTGCAAGTAAAATGTTTTGATAAAGTTTTATTTAAAATTTCAGTACAGCAAAAATCATTGCTTGTATGATATTTACTAGTTGTACTCTTTTGTCTATTTCATGGGCTCCAATGGTAAAACAAAACTACTTATAAAAGTTTAAAATAGGTTTCATTGTATTAAAATACTACACCAAAGACCTAGAAAGGTTTCTTTTGTTAAAAGAATAGTTTACTAAATATAATATGCATAAACGAAGAGAAGTTTAGCTACAGTTTATCATTACACAACAATAAAATTTATGAATTCTTCAGTTGCTTTCTCTCTACAAGTTTGCTTTTATTGGTGATAAAATCCTAGACTAACACCTTTACATTTACCCTATAACCTGTATTTCAGAACCAAATTATTTCAGCCGAAATAATAAGCTCATAACAGGAAATCATAAATCTAACCAATCTCTCAATGATACTGATGGCCTATCTAGGTTTCAATCTGTTCAGCATTTAGTGTTTAAACAGTTTCATTTTGACCTGTTTCAAGAAATTTTTCCTGTGTGGGGACGATCTTAATTTGTTGATATGAACTTATCAGAATTCTTATTCCTGATCTGATATCAATCTCTGGCACCATCGTTGTTAGTACATTATTTATGTTTGATAATTATTCTCAAAATTCCGACCATCCTTTACAGACTGAATTTCCCGTACATTAACATCCAACTCTTACTACTAGACATGAGTTAATTTTAATAGTCCTGCCTTTTCCATCTGATTAGTCACATTCTAAACCGGTTTCTAGTGGGATCAAGTTCTGGATAGATCTTCCTAATCTGGTGGTTGAATCCAAGGTCCTTTAATGGGCCTTGGTTGAATAGACGAAACCTCAAAAGTTCAGACTTCCAACGAACGTTATTTCGAACAAACTGACCTACCAGTTTTTGTTTTATTCAAGATTTACTTTAATGAGAGTTCCTGAAATATACGAATTTCATTGTTCATTGCTTATCTTCTGGTTCACTTCCTTTCCTCACTTGGCCATTTCTTCTCCGTTTGAGCCCTAGGGCATATATATTCATCCTGCTTTGCCAATTAATGTTGTAACATAACAGTGGCAAAATGTAAAAGCTTATTTTGACGGTACGTTATTTTGATAAACATTATCACAGTTGGGATATTCAATAAATCAAATCAGTTTATGTTAATTATAGTTGCATCAATACACCAAAGTTCTTAGCAGACTACGTATGTTCGTATTTTAGGGATAAGCTAAAAATATATGCATAACTTTCATAATGTGTTCCATTGTTTAAGCTTGAAAGCAATTTATGAGTTATCGATCTGAATCATTAATACTTTTTCAATCAGTTAAACTTTCGAGAAACGACAATCATTTACCAATCAGTGAATTTTCAATTACCATTTTCCAATCAGCGAATAGCTGGGTAAGAGGCAATAAGGTTTCACATTTGAAATCTATAATCGTGAAGTTTAAATGAAATTACCCAGTATGTTTCCATGTACCCGTGTCTCATACACATACCTGTTCTCATATACACATTTCAAGATTTAACCATACGGTTTTCTTTATAGCAAAGCCAAGTAACCTTTGAAACCAAAATTTGAACCGTTGAAACCAAATAAAGATTTAACATTCAATTGAACATTTATATACTTCAGTAATAGGTTAAACATCAAGCGAATAGGACAACCACGAAGTAATAAAGAATATTTAATTGTGAAAGTTTAAAATTTATTCAAATACCACAAAGTAAAGTTTCAATTTTCTTCATTGGCTAACTGTCAGGATTTTCTGCTAGAACCACCAAAAAACTCTCAGGCAAAATCTCCAGCAAAATTATCAAAATCACTGGAGTTAATTATCTAGCCAAAGATAATGACCTAATTTAATTAATTCTTCTTATGACTTACCAAAAAATCTTATCAGAATTTTGACATCCAGCAAGAGCTGGATTTAAAATTTCAACGGAAATTCTTAAAAAAATAATTTTATTTTCTTGTATTTCTGGCAAGTCTTCAACCAATCCGAACTGCCATATCCGGGGTATTCATTCAGACATTAGCAGGATACGACGTAACCATCTAAATCTTCAACCAAACCAATCCGTCTTGGGGTAAAAGTGGCAGCTGAAGAATTAAGTAACTTTATTCAAATCCTGGAGTCGCACTGTCCAACCTGAAAAAAAATGTCAATTATCAGAAAATTTCTTTTAATGTCTAGTATCCCTACATAAATGACCAATATCCTAAGCCTGTAATAATAACTTGCAAGAATGATAAAATTAATTTACCTTGCAACATATATAAATCCATATACTTTTGGACATTGTAGATACAAAGATAAAATTATCATATATAATGAATCTGAATAAATAAAGTAATATTAAAAACAAAGAAGCACTTTCCTTCTAATTTAAAATCAGCAGCTTTAAAGTTAACTGAAAAACCTAAATAATCTTTGAATATATATAAAGATAAAACTATTATATAATGAATCTTTGAATAAATAATGTAATATTAAAAACAAAGAAGCAACTTTTACTTCAAACTTAAAATCAACAGGCTTTAAGTTAACAGGAGAACCTAAATAAAGTACAAAATGTTGAACACTCACCGAACTTAAGATTAAGGGTTTAAAAGCAAGCCTCCCTATAACACACGGTAGACCTCAACGGTCTACCGTCTGCTATAGGGAACGTCCTCCCACGATTGGGGGCGCCGCCCCCAATCGGGGAGGACTAGCTTGCTTTAAAGGACATTAAAAATGAAACTTTAAAAAATACTTGCCTTTTAGTTTAGACTGAAAAATACATCACCAGCATACAACGATATCATCCTGTCTATTTAGCGACACGTGGATCTCGCAAAGGTAATGTATCCGTCTCAAACAATTAAGAAGCCATCCAGGTTATAGACTTCTAAGTAATCAAAGTATCCCAAAATTTGCTCTTCTGAAAATACATGAAAATACAATTAAACGGGAAAACGTGGATATTTAAGATACTAAAATACCTGTACAGAAAAATATATAGAGATTTGAGAGTAAAGACACGGATATTTAGAGTACAGATACAGCATATTTAAAACAAGCTACCATACAACATGAAAGTATTACAATCACAGAAAAGTGAAAGGCAACTAAACGCAGTTCATTACTTACCAAGTAACACAGCCTTACCGGTTAACAACAACCACCCAACTGTTCCAGTGAACGTCAACACAGCCTGAGGAAGCTTCGCTATGGAAAGCCAAGGACTCTAAACAGAGAAAGGCAGTATGTATTTATAACAATGTAACTCTCGCTCGCTTTGTCCAATTCTTGAAAGACATCTTTACGGCGGGCGAGAATAAGAGCTATTATTACATATTCATCGATTTTTTTATAACTGCTATGCGATTGCTTTACCGATAGTTCAGCTATCTGGTTTTATTACATATACAATATGTAGATATATAGTATATATATATATATATATATATATATATATATATATATATATATATATATATATATATATATATATATATATATATGTATATATATATGACTTGTTTTATGCAAGTATTAATTGCTTTCTTCGTTTGGATACATTTCTTGATCTTGAAATTCAAATTTCAACAGTAGTTTAGTAAAACATTATTGTATTCATAGGATGGGTGCAGGTATTCTCTGATTATAAAGAATGTGTTTTACTTGAATATATCGATTCTGAGAGATTCTATAATCTTTGGCAAAATAATACATAATTATACAGAAATAATTCATATAATTGGCAGTATACAATTTATATATATGTATATATATATATATATATATATATATATATATATATATATATATATATATATATATACACACAAATATATATATATATATATATATATATATATATATATATATATATATATATATATATGAAATACATCTCCAAGAAAATTTAACTGATTCCCACTCTGTTACGTTTATTTTTGTCTATTGACCATGATAATTGATTAAAACATTTATTTTAAACCAAAGAGCTACCTAAAATATTAATATTAACACACGTGACATATACTTTGTCAGAAAGTAGTTTATTTACTCAAACTAAATAAAGAAACAAGGGGAAATCCATTCTATGAAATCAGCTACGAATAAGTCAATCCAGAAAATAAGCAAAATAACTCAACAAAAGATGCAACAGGAAAATAAAGATAACTAATAAAATAAATATTTTTCAACTCATATGCCGAGTTCAACAATCAAATTTTATTTTTGAACACCCCAAGTTTAGAAACCATTTTTTTTTTCTTTTTTTTGGGAAAAAAACTGTTTAACAGTCAAACAATTTACCGTGAAAACTCCGTCTAATAAATAAACTTTTCTTTTTCTTCACGTGAAAACCCCAAGTTTAACTATTTTTTTTTTTTTGTGAAAACCCCAAGTTTAACAACTTTTTTAAAGCTCAAGGAATCAATCAAACTTTTCTTTCTTTTTGTGAAAAAACTATATTTAACAGTCAAACCATTTATCGTGAAAACTCCAAGTTGACTCATCAAACTTTTTTTTTTTTTTTTTTTTTTTTTTTTTTTTTTTTTTTTTACGTAAAAACCCCAAATTTAACAATTACTTCTTCTTTTGTGTGTGAAAACCCTAAGTTTAACCATTTTTTGAAACCTCAAGTATAACAATCAAACCTTTTTTTTTTTTTTTTTTTTTTTTTTTTTTTTGTGAAAACCCTATGTTTAACAGTCATGTTAGTAATGTCTCGGTCGGCGTTATGTTAGATTATGGTAGGTTATGCATTACTTAATTTGCAAATTGGATGCTTTAAACGCAACTATGATAAAGAGTTAGGAACACAAAGACTTCTTAATCAGGGTATGGTGCCCTATCTTTGCTAAGGTCAAATTTATCCCGGTTCTTGGTTTTCGTAGTGCTTGAAATTTTCATATTTTTTTTTTCATTATTCATATTTTAACTTTTTTATGGGTTTCTGTGGCCTGATTGGTAACGTCTCTGCCTGGTGTTTGCCAGACGGGGGTTCGAGTCCCGCTCAAACTCGGTAGTACCTTTAGCGGCTGCAACCTTGTGAGCTAAGTTTGGTGGGTTTGAGGGAGCCTATAGGTCTATCTGTTGAGTCCTCAGTAGCCATTGCCTGGCCTTCCCTGGTCCTAACTTGTATAGAGAGAGGGCTTGTGTGCTGATCATATAATATATGGTCAGTCTGTTGGGCATTGTCCTGTTTGCTAGGGCAATGTCGCTGTCCCTTGCCTCTGTCATTCATAAGCGACCTTTAAACCTCTAAAAGTGTTGGGTTCTCTCTCTTTATAATTTATCCCACTCTGGACGAGAACTTTCAATTATTACGCCAGTCACCTTTTTTCTTTTAGAAGCGAGGGAAAGTGGACTGTTGGAGAGGATTTACTTAATTAAAGAGGAATTTTGAACGAAAATCTATGTCGAAAACGTCCAAATCACATTTCATCTCGTTCACCCCTGCCAATAAGATGATGATAGTCAAAGAAGGAATTACAATTCTGGGAAATTGACAAAAATATGAACAGAAAATAATAGGAAAACTTGATGCACTTTATTTGTTTTCTGGAGTACCCCTTAATAAGCACATGATTGTTTCTTACCATTGCCAAATTTCCCTGAGTTTTTCTAGATGAAAATAATAGTCAAAGAATGAATTACAATTCTGTTGTTATATTTCAAAGTAGCCTTAAATTGAATTGGTAAACACAAGGACAAATAAAATGGAAGCTTGATGATCTTTTTTTTTTCTAGCAATCCCCTTAAACACATGATTGTTTCTTACCTGTGAGAGATTTTTTTTTTTAGTTTTTCCAGATAAA
>NC_090740.1:122445737-122458237 GCF_036898095.1 Palaemon carinicauda | reverse complement strand
ATTACGTATCCTGCATGATCCTGCAAACTGGAATTCAAAGTCTTATTCACAAATTTTGATAACCATTTCTTAGATAAATCTTAAACAAGTATCTCGTCTTCCACAGGGATGGTAATTTAGATCATTCATTTGCCTCTCTAGTTGTTCTTTTATCTTTCGTCTTGCAGTTTTTGGATTCTAGTATTAGAGATTTTGTGATCAAGAAGCCGATTCAGGTAGAGGTAAAGAAACTTCTATATGGTATTATTTTATTTTGAAATAACACGCCACTAAAATTCTGTATTCATAAAGAAAAAAACAGTAAAGGGATGTCCCATTATCAACAAAGAAAACAAATGGGGACCAACCAGAAATTCATTGAATACAAATGTTTTTTTTTTTTCCTGAAATGTGGTACTAGAAATTAATTAAATATTAGTTTTTTTTTTCTTGAAAACTAGTAATTGGGTTTAAATATAATTCTTATTTCTCTTTAACCTTCAAGATACAAATAGATTCCCAGAATTATGTTGAAGTGAAATTGAAATTTTATCCTTATTACGATATGATTATTTATGGAATAAAAAGTAAAGCAAGGTAACTAGCAAAAATCAAAAAAAAAGAAAAGAAAAAAAAATAGGATATCTGGAGGGATGGGCTTAAAACTTCACTGAAAGGGGAAAGAGACTTGAAGGAATTGGCAATGCTTTTATACCCTAATGTATTTGCATCAGCTCAAACAATAGTTCCCTCTGTAGGAATCCTCTCTCTACAAGGTATCTGTTTATCATAAGTTCTCTATACGGTTAAAGGAAACTGTAATTTTAATCGAAAAATCTACACAAAAATCAACTGTTTTCAGCCGTATTTCAGTAAAATGCAGGGGATCGTAATTTTCATTTACTTTGTTATTATCTTTTACGGCTTGTTGGTCGTAATATCACTCCATTACATCAATATATCCGTTTCTAAAACGGTAAATGACTAGAAACTTTTATTCCAAGATTTTTACCGATTTTTTACGGGAAATTTTTTACAATGTACATCCAGTCACTGAGAGACTAACCGGAAAAATTGGAATGACTATTACATGTTGATTTTTATAATGAACTTAAGGTCAATGGGTAGGGTCATGGAACACAGGTGTGTATGTTTGATGAAAACGTTTATGTATAGAAATATGCAGTAAATGAGGTGAATTAATGGAAAATATGGATAAACGAGACCATAAGCATGATGTAAGAAAAGACTGTATTATTGTAGAAAGGTGGCAAATTTTCACAAATGTAATGCACATACAATATATCTTGGCTGTCAAGGATAAGTGCTAATTTTAGGTATCGGTCTGGAAAAAAAAGAAAAAGAAAAAAAATATCCTTTATAGTTTTATTGCTGTCGTTAACTCATTAGACCCGACTATTGAATTTACTTGAGAAAAATAAAATAATAAAAACATTCTATTTTTAAAAAGATTTCATTGTTACACAAATACCAAAAATCTAAGTTTCTCATAATCAGAAAAATGCCAAATATAGTTTTCATGTATAATCTCTTCATCCAGGATTATCTTAAAATGAATGATCTTCTGTATATTCAATGATTTATGTGATAGCCCTATATACAACCCACAATGCATAGAAGAGGTTGTGGTGGCCGATGTGGTAAGGTCCCTGACTGGTGAACGCCAGACTGGGGTTCGAGTCCCGCTCTAACTAGTTAGTTTCTTTGGTCGCTGCAACCTCCCCCTCCTTGTGAGCTAAGAATGGGGTGTTTGGGGGAGCCTATAAGTATATCTGCTGAGTCATCAGGAATCATTGTCTGGCCCTCCTTTGTCCTAGCTTGGGTGGAGAGGGGGCTTGGGCATTGATCATATGCATATATGGTCTGTCTCTAGGGCATTGTCTACTCTGTAGGGCAATGTCACTGTCCCTTGCCTCTGCCATTCATGGGCAGCCTTTAAACCTTTAAGAAAGTTTTACCAAAAGAGTGACTGGCACTACTATGCTATAAACTTCTAAAATAACTCAAGATAACTTTGTAAATAAAGCAAACTAAACCTTCTTGCAACATCCTGTTAGATCATATTAATTCAATATTTAATCCACTTCTTGTATATTTATGAATGTTATCGAAACGTCGCTCTCCTATTGGAAGAAACACATGAGACTTATGTTTCAATGCGATATGAACGCAAATGGAAGAATATGTAAACTTTGAGTAATGGTTGAAGCTCACTATCAATTATATATAGGAGTGCCTTTGTCCGGCAATGGACTAAAAAAGGCTGCATATGGTATTGTTGTTGACATAGATACACGTGTGTGTGTATATAAATATATATATATATATATATATATATATATATATATATATATATATATACATATTATATATATATATACATATGTATATATATATATACAGTATATATATATATATATATATATATATATATATATATATATATATATATATATATATATATATATATATATGTATATATATATATCGTATATATAAGCACAGATATGTATACATACATACATATAAATATATATATATATATATATATATATATATATATATATATATATATATATATATATATATATATATATATGTATATATATATATCAACAACAACAATATATGCAGCCTATTATAGTCCGCTGCAGGACGACAGATGAAATAGTTTCAGATGAAGACGTGGAAGAACTGGCGAATACTCAGTGTTGACTGACAGTGAACAGAGAAAATTATTTTCTAAAGATAAAACGGAATTGCCTAATTTATCAAAAGAAATGGCAAATAGAATAAAATGCATATATATATACATATATCACAATCACCATTAAACTTTTAAAAAAGAAATTTAATTATATCTAATAAGACTGAAGATATAAGAGGGTTATATCATAGAGTAAATATCTCCAGTACTTTATGGTTATAGTCTCTGTTACTCTTACAAATTTGACGTACAAAACCGTAAAAATAGTGGAATAAATGTTGCCAAGCATTTACTGTTTTAAAAACGGATATATTGACGTTAAGGAGTGATATTAAGGTCACCAACCCGTGAAAGATAATAACAAAGTAGGGTAGAAATTACGGTCGCCTATATTTTACTGAAATGCGACTGAAAACAGTATATGTCTATGGAAAATTTATTAACAGTGTATTATAAAACTAAACTAAGATTATTCAACTCCGGTAAACTCATGGCACATGTAGATATGTATCAGTTGCATGACCTGGAGTAGCTCTTGGTAAGCAGCTCTTCTAGGAGGACACTACAAAATTAAACCATTGTTCTCTAATCTTGTGTAGTGCCATAGCCTCTGACCCTTGGTCTTTCACTATCTTGAGTTAGAGCTCTCTTGCTTGAAGGTACTAGTGGGCACACTATTCTATTTTATCTCTCTTCCTCTTGTTTTGTTAAAGTTTGTATAGATTTATAAATTCTGGAGATAGATACCTGTATGACATTTCAATCTTCACCAACACAACAATGCGTGATCTCAGTTGCTTAGAACAGGCTAGGCAGTATCTCACGGGATAAGATCACTATCATGCTCGGCTAAAAAAAAACTTTCTTAAAACGTAGACAATTTATATGAAAAAAAAGGTAATGCGATTGTTATCGATGCAATCTTTTCTGCGTTTTCTGTTAATCAGGGAAGACTACGATAAGTGACCCTTGTAATAGAAAATGTCAGTTTAAAGAAATAGTATTCTTTAACAAGAGTTTATCCTAAGTTACGATTAAAATTTCTCATGGAAATGTTAAGCGTCTGTATTTGACTTCCACAGGAAGGAAACGCAAATGCTTATATATATATATATATATATATATATATATATATATATATATATATATATATATATATATATATATATATATATATATATATATATGTGTGTGTGTGTGTGTGTATGTATATGTATACATATATAAATATATATATACCTATATATATATATATATATATATATATATATATATATATATATATATATATATACACTACACAGGCACACACGCACACGCACACGCACACGCACACGCACACGCACACGCACACACACACACACACATATATATATATATATATATATATATATATATATATATACATACACACACACACACACACATATATATATATATATATATATATATATATATATATATATATATATATATATATATATATATAAAAGGATTTGTGTTTCCTTCCTGTGGAAGTCAAATACAGACGCTTATATATATATATATATATATATATATATATATATATATATATATATATATATAAATATATATATATATATATATATATATATATATATATATATATATATATATATATATATATATATATATATATATATATATATATATATATATATATATATATATTCAATATTTAATACACGCGCACACACATATATATAAATATATATACATATATATATATACATATATATAAATATATATACATATATATATATATATATATATATATATATATATATATATATATATATATATGTAAGATGAAAAGTTATCCTAAAACTAAAAAAGATAATGATAAAATCCCGATTAAGTAAAGGAGTTTTACCGGGAGACGGCAGTTCCAGTTCTCTTAAACTACTCGAGGCCTGACAGAAAAAGTTTTCATAAATGTAGACTGAGATAATGTAGGAGTTAATATTGATAGATATTCATTAATAACTTGAGATTTACGGATGACATAATTCTGTTCATTGAATCATAGGAGGAATTACAAGATAGGATTAAAGATTTGAATGGAGAAAGCATAAACCAAAGGCTGAAAATGAATATGATTTAAACTAACATAATGTTCAATGAGAACGAATAAAGGTTATGGACAAAACTCTGAATATTACTAATAAATATACATATTTAGGACAGACAGTAAATATTTCCCTAGGCCATGAGACCGAAATCAAAAGAAGGATAAACACAGGATGGAGAGCTTACGGAGAGCTTATGAAATGTAAAAGATAGTCCTGCCAAGTATTAACCAAAGCACCGGAAACTTGTAGCCTTGCCTTAGGACATAAGCTAGCTTACATCTCAACGTGTCATGGAAAGAATAATGGTGGGAATAACGCTAAGAGACAAAAAAAAAAAAAAAAAAAAAAAAAAAAAGCCATCCTTAAGGTATAGGATATTCTAATAACATGTAATGAAAAAAAAAGCAACCTAAGGTAAAGGTTATTCTGATAATATGTAATAAAAAAAAATGGACATGGGCAGGGCATATTGAAATCAACGTGTTATGAAAAGGATAATAATGGGAATAAAGCCAAAAAAAAGAAAAAAAAAAGAAAAAAAAAACAGCAACCTGAGATAAAGGATACTCTAATAACATGTAATAAATGGAAATGGACATAAGCAGGACATATAAGAATAACAGACAGTATATGGACATTGCAAATAACAGAATGGGTCCTTTGAGATTGTAAAAGAAGTCTAGGAAGGAAGAGATGACTATGAATAAAACTAAAGAAGTTTATGGGTGTGGGCTGTTACAGAAAGACCATAAACAGACGTAAGTGTTGGGACATGTCTGAGGCCTTTGTCCTGCAGTGGACCAATAACGGCTGATGATACACACACACATATATATATACATATATATGCATATATATATCTATATATGAATACAAATCTCTCTCTCTCTCTCTCTCTCTCTCTCTCTCTCTCTCTCTCTCTCTCTCTCTCTCTCTCTCTCTCTCTCTCTCTATATATATATATATATATATATATATATATGTGTGTGTACAATATATATATTGATATATGTACATGAATATATATATATATATATATATATATATACATATATATATATATATATATATATATATATATATATATATATATATATATATATACATATTTATATATATATATACATTTATACACACACACACACATATATATATATATATATATATATATATATATATATATATATATATATATATATATATATATATATATATATATAAACAGGATTTGAAGGGACGACTTAGCCATTTCTATAAATGATCATAAACTTCACTCCATCCGTGAATGAAAGTTAAACAAAGGGGGAAACTTTCCGGAGAAAACAGAAAAAAAAAGACTCAAGTAAATAAACAGCAAAAGGAATGGATAACAAAAGAAGGACTGAAAACCCTCTTGCAGCTTTAATCTGAAGCAACATTCAAAGTGTCTTAAAAGACACATTGTATGTTGGACCATCTTTCATTGCATTGAGAAGACTGTTCTCATTTGCTAAATGTTCGTCAAGTGAACTGTTAGAAATATTTGATAGTCTTTCGAACAAATTGAAATAAAAAAATCTGAGTTACATATGGCGTAATGAAAGAATTGGGATTTTTTTATTATTTTTACATGGCTAATTGGATATGAAGTTTTTATTGCAAATATGTGCTTTCTTTAATCAAGTTGGTGCCCAGTACCTATACTTAACGTGAATCTATCAATTTCATTAATTTCTATTTTTTAAAGATTTATGTTGAGGATTATTTTGAAAAAATTAAAGCACTGAATTATACTCATTCTTCCCATGTTTAAGAAAAATCTAGTAGAAAGTAGAAATACAACTTATTATGTAATATCTACTCTAGTTGACTTTATCCATTATAGTATATTTTTTAAATTCTATACATTTGTCGATATGCAGATAGGTGATTATGGCCTACATATTCTAATCATTCTGTTTTTAGACTATTTATTTCACTGGTTTAATGTGGTGGGAGTTTCAAAGTGAGGCTAAATGATGGTACACCATATTAGTTCGTTGTTGCAAATAGTGTGATAAAGGTGAATCTAGATTCTATAAGAATAGAGTCTGGTAAGTAATGTAAGGGTTTTATTTAGAAAGATAGCTTACATAATAAGGTTACGTTAGGCATGATTGTATACACGTCTCGTACTATGTAACAGTATTGTGTTTTTTATACCTTTCGCTCTCATCCCTCACAGATAATATGAACCTGTTTAAGCTTGCAATCGCATGACTTTTACTGTTTGAATTTTGTGTCCTTCTTGTTCTCAACTAACTCTATATAAGCTCGTTTTTCTGTTGAATAAACTCAGAAGCATTTGTCTCGTCCCTCTGTTATAACACAGCAGATAATATAAACCTGTTTAAGCTTGCGATCGCATGACTTATACTGTTTGAATTTTGGGTCCATTTTGCTCTCAACTAACTGTATATAACTCGTTTTCATGTTGAATAAACTCATAAGTATTCGCCTCACCCCTCTGTTATTACCTAATAGAATGTTTATTTTATGAATAAAGTCACTGTATATTGCATAGAAATTATTTTTTTTTTCTACCTTTCTCCTGAGCCTTTTTATTACCCTTCCCTTGAGCAATCCCAACCTTAAAATCAAGGTATCCATAAAGAAAAATAATGAATAGAAAAATTAGTGAATACATACATAAACTAACAAAGCAGATCTATCTCCCCTAAATTCAGCATGAACTCTCAATTATGCCAGCGCTTCTCGTTGATCGCCTAGTTAAGTATAAATAAAAAGCAATACGGTCGTTATACAAAGGATGTCAATAGAGCGATAGACGCAATGCAAGATCAGGTACGCTAATGGAAAATGCACCAAATATCCAAGCGATCGGCGAAACGCGTCCGGGACAATTCCAGAAGTAAACAATACAATTCGCGATGCTAAGCTGCTGCTGGAAACGTGGATTAGAGAGAGAGAGAGAGAGAGAGAGAGAGAGAGAGAGAGAGAGAGAGAGAGAGAGAGAGAGAATGTGTGTTGGCTACCCGAGTGCCTTTGATCTCATGATGATATGAAACTCTTCATTACAGGATTGCTCGAGGGAAATTGAACGGGAGCCAGTAATCTTACATTGCTCTTTAAGACTAGTGCTGGAACACTTTAGAATTTTCATACTGTATCTGCTGTTTCCGCTTTATATATATATATATATATATATATATATATATATATATATATATATATATATATATATATATTTATATATATACATATATACATGATAAATTTTGCACATTACAACGTGTTTTTTCATATTCAAATAAACCATATATTTTGATATATTTATGTCTGGACTCTCTTACCGGCCTCGAGATCATAGCCCCATGCATAACCGCTCAAAGACAATAGCTTCTGACCGGCCGGGAATCGAATACTGGTCCAGGAAACTTTTAATGACAGTGACATAGCATCTTCGTGGTCAAGTGTTATGTCATTGTTGTTACAAGTTTCCTGGCCCAGGTTTCGGTTTCCAGCCGGTCAGAAGCTATTGCCTTTGGGTGATTCCGCCTGGGGCTCTGATCCCGAGGTCGGTAAGAGAATCCAGACATTAATGAATCAAAATATAGGGCTTATCTATCTATCTATCTATCTATATATATATATATATATATATATATATATATATATATATATATATATATATATATATATATATATATATATATATCATCAGGAAGATGATTTCCTCTTATAGGGCGACTCATATCCATCAAGGCAAAAAGTCCATTGCTTGGAATATCATTCAGGCACTCAAAGAACCAGGCTGAAGACTGAACACAGCATTTTCTCTCAATACATGAGATGAGAAGGGTGTTGAGAATTTTTCCTGGTAGTATGATATTTGTGTCTTCACGTTGAAAGGTTTAAAGGCCACTCATGAATGACAGAGGCAAGGGACAGTGGCATTGCCCTAGCAAGCTGGACAATACCCTAGAGACTGAGCATATATTATATGATCAGCTCCCAAACCTCCTCTCTACCGAAGCTAGGACCAGCAAGGGCCAGGCAATGGCTGCTGATGACTCCCCAAAACCCCCCAACCTTAGCTCACAAGGAGGATAAGGTTGCAGATACTAAACGCACTAATGAGTCCGAGCGGGACTCGAACCCTCGGTTGGTAAACATAAGGCAGAGACGTTACCAATCAGGCCACAACAACCCTGTACAAAAAAAGAAAGGCATAATTGCCAGTGATGGCAGGGAGGTAAAAGGCATAGCTGGTGCCCTTGGCACTCTTGATGACTCTGCCTCTCTTTTTATCTCGTGAGTGGCGTTAAAAGTGAGGCACTGGAATTTTGTGGTGTTATTCAAGAAGTTGTACTGCTTTTGGTGTTATTTCTATTAGGATGAAGGCAACAGTTTTATCGTCTCATTGTAAGGAAATATCTCGTTTCATGTAGAATTTTTGCTGCTCCTCTCATCTGTCTTCTGTTAAAATCGCCTACCTTTGTTAGTTCTTTGGGTAGGGTGAGGAGCAGAAGCATGTAGATGTTGAACAAATGTCCCTTTTTACATGTGTTAAAATACTGAGGAGCAGCAACTCTACGCTCAGCTACTCGTCATTAGGTCTAGGGTGGTATATATAGAGGTAGTTCAGTCCTATGTGAAGTTGGTGGTCTTGGTCGGTTGGACGATTATATTTCGTGAGGTTAATGTATATCTAGTGCCTCTTAGGATTCCAGTTTTTCATCCTTTAATTGTCACTACTCTTCTGTTGTCAACACGGATACGATTGGTGGTGTCCTTCCCTTCCAACCTTTTAAGAAAGCTGTTGGTTATCTCCATCTGATCATCTGTCTCCAATGCCATTTTAGGCTTACCATTCTCGGTGTCACTGCTTTCATCTCCATCACTCCAACTCTTCTAGGAGAAGGACACTCCAAACTTAAATCATTGTTCTCTTGTCTTGGCTAGTGCCATAGCCTTTCTCTGCCTTGGATTAGAGTTCTCTTGCTTGCGGATACACTTGGGTATGCTGTTCATCTTATTTCTCTACCGCTTATTTTTTTGTTTTTATAGTTTTATATGTTAGGAACCTAATTTATTGTTGTTACTTCACTTGGAATATTTTATTTTGATTGTTTATTCTTCTCTTGTGGTTTATATATCTCCTTGTTTCCTTTCCTCACTGGGCAATCTTTCCCTTTTGGAGCCCCTGGGCTTATAGTATCCTGCTTTTTCAACTAGGGTTGTAGCTTAGCAAGTAATAATAATAATAATAATAATAATAATAATAATAATAAGGACTGTTCCAGCTGTCGTTGTCATTGGTATCAATGAGATATTCATCCATTCTTCTTTGAGGTCAATGAAGAGGCCAGCGAGTTTCCGTCTATTTTGACATTTAATTTCCAGTTCAAATTGCTGGAGAGACATTCGGAACCTCTGGTACCTGGGTCGTTGATAGCTAAGAGGTCATGCATATTTGATCGAAGACAATATGGGCCTCAATGTGATTGAGTTTATAAAGTTTTCTTTATTCTTTTTTTATGGTTTTCTTTTGTAAAAATACGACTCGTTAGTTGGTCAAGTGGTTTTCCTTTTGACAAGTATGACTAGTTAGTTAGTCAAATGGTTTCCCTTTGTAAAAGTACGACTAGTTAGTTTGTCAAATGGTTTTCCTTTTAACAAGTACGACTAGTTAGTTTGTCAAATGGTTTACCTCTGTAAAAGTACGACTAGTTAGTTTGTCAAATGGTTTTCCTTTGTAAAATTACGACTAGTTAGTATGTCAAATGGTTTTCCTTTTGACAAGTACGACTAGTTAGTTTGTCAAATGGTTTTCCTTTATAAAAGTACGACTAGTTAGTTTGTCAAATGGTTTTCCTTTGTAAAAGTACGACTAGTTAGTTTGACAAATGGTTATCCTTTGTACATGTACGACCAGTTAGTTGGTCAAATGGTTTTCCTTTGTACAAATACTACTAGTTAGTTGGTCAAATGGGTTTCCTTTTGACAAGTACGACTAGTTAGGTGGTCAAATGAGTTTCCTTTGTAAAAGTACTACTAGTTAGTTGGTCAAATGAATTTCCTTTGTACAAGTACGACTAGTTAGTTGGTCAAATGGATTTCCTTTTGACAACTACGACTAGTTAGTTTGTCAGATGGGTTTCCTTTTGACAAGTACGACTAGTTAGTTGGTCAAATGGGTTTCCTTTGTACAAGTACGACTAGTTAGTTGGTCAAGCTTTTTTTATTTATTATGACTGACTTCATTGAGGATACTTTCTGAACATTGAAAACTTATCCGTAATCATTTGTGGTCACCCTCTGAGCAAGTTTAGCGGTATTTAACAGTTAATCCGGTCTATTGCTATTGCCTCGTTCTTTCACGTAACTATAAAAAAAATCAGTAACGGAAAATTAAAAAAAAAAGATACTTGGTAACTGAAATAATCTAATAACAATCAAATAAATTATCTTTTTGTTGAAACTCAAAGATCTGTCTTCTTTTCCCGCTTTTCAGATCAATGTATTGTTGTAAATAGCCAATTAATAAATGTATTTGCTTCCAAACAACATTTTATAATAACCCTAGTGTTATCAACTTTATATTATTTGTTTACAAATATTTTATTACAACTATTTCATATTGATAATAATCTTATATAATCTTATGAGTTACAAATATTTCATTTTGGAATTTGTTATAAACTATCTGAATATCTTTGAAGGCTAATATGACCACACTTCTCTTTGCCTTGTTACTTCTAGTGATCGTAAGAGTTCAAATCAGAAATGTTAATTGTGTTTTTATATTGTGTTTTTCTTTGCCTTGTTACTTTTAGTGATCGTAAGAGTTCAAATTAGATATGTTAATTGTGTTTTTTTACCTCATCTCATAATTAAGGATTAAAAAAATATATATATAATTGTTATACGAATGTTATCAATTGAGCGATAGACGCAATGCAAGATCAGGTACGCGAATGGAAAATGCTCCAAATATCCTAAAGTACGCTTAATTATTTTTGTTTAATTGGGTTAGCCAAAAGCATTACAGTTGCTATTTCTATACGACAGTCTCTCCCATCCCATTAAAATAAGACTTATCTCCACACCAAGTTCTTTGATGCAGCCACAGAGGCTACAGGGAACAAATCCTGCACTAAGAGGATTAAATGGAGCTCAATACTATTCCTGTATTAATTTATTTTCCAGGAGAGTATGGCAGTATCTACCCGATGAAGCCACCTGGAGCTATTCTAATGGTCTACGCTGTTAACAATTTTGCCGTTCACTGCTAGAAAAACCCGTAAATTTTTTCAGAAATTCTTCGTAACAATATACTGTTCTCAACCGCATTTCTGTAAGATATAGGCGACTATAATTTTACCTTACTTTCTTTCAATCGTTTACGGGTTGGTGACCGTAATATCACCCTCTTACGTCAATATAACCGTTTTTAAAACGGCAAAAACCCTGGAATAAATGTTGCCAAACTTTTAGTTTTTTTTAATACAAATTTTTCAACAGTGTGAAAAAAAAAAAACAGTAAAAATCCAGGAATACATGTTGCCAGACTTTTATTTTTTTTTATTTTTTTTAATACAAATTCTTAACAGTGTAAAAAAAAAAAAAAAAAAAAAAAAAAAAAAAAAAAAAAAAAAACAGTAAAAATCCAGGAATAAATGTTGCCAGACTTTTAGTTTTCTTTAATACAAATTCCT